>NW_027365537.1:0-107232 GCF_046119375.1 Phyllobates terribilis | reverse complement strand
CTGAAATTTTTTGCTTTTTCCTGCTAATCCTAGCATGATAAAGAAGATTCAAAGAGAGTGAGATGCCAGCTCCTTTCAATCAGTCAGTAGCTTCAAACATTTCTGGTATATGAAAAACATGTTTTTCAACGGCAAAAATCAATGAATATTGTAAATGCACAAACAGTAATATCTCCACATTGCACGGTGCAATTCTGAAATTTTTAGCTTTTTCCTGTTAATCCTAGCATGATAAAGAAGATTCAAAGAGAGTGAGATGCCAGCTCCTTTCATTCAGTCAGTAGCTTCAAACATTTCTGGTATATGAAAAACATGTTTTTCAATGGCAAAAATCAATGAATATTGTAAATGCACAAACAGTAATATCTCCACATTGCAAGGTGCAATTCTGAAATTGTTTGCTTTTTCCTGCTAATCCTAGCATGATAAAGAAGATTCAGAGTGAGATGCCAGCTCCTTTCATTCAGTCAGTAGCTTCAAACATTTCTGGTATATGAAAAACGTTTTTCAATGGCAAAAATCAATGAATATTGTAAATGCACAAACAGTAATATCTCCACATTGCAAGGTGCAATTCTGAAATTTTTTGCTTTTTCCTGCTAATCCTAGCATGATAAAGAAGATTCAAAGAGAGTGAGATGCCAGCTCCTTTCAATCAGTCAGTAGCTTCAAACATTTCTGGTATATGAAAAACATGTTTTTCAATGGCAAAAATCAATGAATATTGTAAATGCACAAACAGTAATATCTCCACATTGCACGGTGCAATTCTGAAATTTTTTGCTTTTTCCTGCTAATCCTAGCATGATAAAGAAGATTCAAAGAGAGTGAGATGCCAGCTCCTTTCATTCAGTCAGTAGCTTCAAACATTTCTGGACGTTTTTCAATGGCAAAAATCAATGAATATTGTAAATGCACAAACAGTAATATCTCCACATTGCAAGGTGCAATTCTGAAATTTTTTGCTTTTTCCTGTTAATCCTAGCATGATAAAGAAGATTCAAAGAGAGTGAGATGCCAGCTCCTTTCATTCAGTCAGTAGCTTCAAACATTTCTGGTATATGAAAAACATGTTTTTCAATGGCAAAAATCGATGAATATTGTAAATGCACAAACAGTAATATCTCCACATTGCAAGGTGCAATTCTGAAATTTTTTGCTTTATCCTGCTAATCCTAGCATGATAAAGAAGATTCAAAGAGAGTGAGATGCCAGCTCCTTTCATTCAGTCAGTAGCTTCAAACATTTCTGGTATATGAAAAACATGTTTTTCAATGGCAAAAATCAATGAATATTGTAAATGCACAAACAGTAATATCTCCACATTGCACGGTGCAATTCTGAAATTTTTAGCTTTTTCCTGTTAATCCTAGCATGATAAAGAAGATTCAAAGAGAGTGAGATGCCAGCTCCTTTCATTCAGTCAGTAGCTTCAAACATTTCTGGTATATGAAAAACATGTTTTTCAATGGCAAAAATCAATGAATATTGTAAATGCACAAACAGTAATATCTCCACATTGCAAGGTGCAATTCTGAAATTGTTTGCTTTTTCCTGCTAATCCTAGCATGATAAAGAAGATTCAGAGTGAGATGCCAGCTCCTTTCATTCAGTCAGTAGCTTCAAACATTTCTGGTATATGAAAAATGTTTTTCAATGGCAAAAATCAATGAATATTGTAAATGCACAAACAGTAATATCTCCACATTGCAAGGTGCAATTCTGAAATTTTTTGCTTTTTCCTGCTAATCCTAGCATGATAAAGAAGATTCAAAGAGAGTGAGATGCCAGCTCCTTTCATTCAGTCAGTAGCTTCAAACATTTCTGGACGTTTTTCAATGGCAAAAATCAATGAATATTGTAAATGCACAAACAGTAATATCTCCACATTGCAAGGTGCAATTCTGAAATTTTTTGCTTTTTCCTGCTAATCCTAGCATGATAAAGAAGATTCAAAGAGAGTGAGATGCCAGCTCCTTTCATTCAGTCAGTAGCTTCAAACATTTCTGGTATATGAAAAACATGTTTTTCAATGGCAAAAATCAATGAATATTGTAAATGCACACAGTAATATCTCCACATTGCACGGTGCAATTCTGAAATTTTTAGCTTTTTCCTGTTAATCCTAGCATGATAAAGAAGATTCAAAGAGAGTGAGATGCCAGCTCCTTTCATTCAGTCAGTAGCTTCAAACATTTCTGGTATATGAAAAACATGTTTTTCAATGGCAAAAATCAATGAATATTGTAAATGCACAAACAGTAATATCTCCACATTGCACGGTGCAATTCTGAAATTTTTAGCTTTTTCCTGTTAATCCTAGCATGATAAAGAAGATTCAAAGAGAGTGAGATGCCAGCTCCTTTCATTCAGTCAGTAGCTTCAAACATTTCTGGTATATGAAAAACATGTTTTTCAATGGCAAAAATCAATGAATATTGTAAATGCACAAACAGTAATATCTCCACATTGCAAGGTGCAATTCTGAAATTTTTTGCTTTTTCCTGCTAATCCTAGCATGATAAAGAAGATTCAAAGAGTGAGATGCCAGCTCCTTGCATTCAGTCAGTAGCTTCAAACATTTCTGGTATATGAAAAACATGTTTTTCAATGGCAAAAATCAATGAATATTGTAAATGCACAAACAGTAATATCTCCACATTGCACGGTGCAATTCTGAAATTTTTAGCTTTTTCCTGTTAATCCTAGCATGATAAAGAAGATTCAAAGAGAGTGAGATGCCAGCTCCTTTCATTCAGTCAGTAGCTTCAAACATTTCTGGACGTTTTTCAATGGCAAAAATCAATGAATATTGTAAATGCACAAACAGTAATATCTCCACATTGCAAGGTGCAATTCTGAAATTTTTTGCTTTTTCCTGTTAATCCTAGCATGATAAAGAAGATTCAAAGAGAGTGATATGCCAGCTCCTTTCATTCAGTCAGTAGCTTCAAACATTTCTGGTATATGAAAAACATGTTTTTCAATGGCAAAAATCAATGAATATTGTAAATGCACAAACAGTAATATCTCCACATTGCAAGGTGCAATTCTGAAATTTTTTGCTTTTTCCTGTTAATCCTAGCATGATAAAGAAGATTCAAAGAGAGTGAGATGCCAGCTCCTTTCATTCAGTCAGTAGCTTCAAACATTTCTGGTATATGAAAAACATGTTTTTCAATGGCAAAAATCAATGAATATTGTAAATGCACAAACAGTAATATCTCCACATTGCAAGGTGCAATTCTGAAATTTTTTGCTTTTTCCTGCTAATCCTAGCATGATAAAGAAGATTCAAAGAGAGTGAGATGCCAGCTCCTTTCAATCAGTCAGTAGCTTCAAACATTTCTGGTATATGAAAAACATGTTTTTCAATGGCAAAAATCAATGAATATTGTAAATGCACAAACAGTAATATCTCCACATTGCACGGTGCAATTCTGAAATTTTTAGCTTTTTCCTGTTAATCCTAGCATGATAAAGAAGATTCAAAGAGAGTGAGATGCCAGCTCCTTTCATTCAGTCAGTAGCTTCAAACATTTCTGGTATATGAAAAACATGTTTTTCAATGGCAAAAATCAATGAATATTGTAAATGCACAAACAGTAATATCTCCACATTGCAAGGTGCAATTCTGAAATTTTTTGCTTTTTCCTGCTAATCCTAGCATGATAAAGAAGATTCAAAGAGAGTGAGATGCCAGCTCCTTTCATTCAGTCAGTAGCTTCAAACATTTCTGGTATATGAAAAACATGTTTTTCAATGGCAAAAATCAATGAATATTGTAAATGCACAAACAGTAATATCTCCACATTGCACGGTGCAATTCTGAAATTTTTAGCTTTTTCCTGTTAATCCTAGCATGATAAAGAAGATTCAAAGAGAGTGAGATGCCAGCTCCTTTCATTCAGTCAGTAGCTTCAAACATTTCTGGTATATGAAAAACATGTTTTTCAATGGCAAAAATCAATGAATATTGTAAATGCACAAACAGTAATATCTCCACATTGCAAGGTGCAATTCTGAAATTTTTTGCTTTTTCCTGTTAATCCTAGCATGATAAAGAAGATTCAAAGAGAGTGAGATGCCAGCTCCTTTCATTCAGTCAGTAGCTTCAAACATTTCTGGTATATGAAAAACATGTTTTTCAATGGCAAAAATCAATGAATATTGTAAATGCACAAACAGTAATATCTCCACATTGCAAGGTGCAATTCTGAAATTTTTTGCTTTTTCCTGTTAATCCTAGCATGATAAAGAAGATTCAAAGAGAGTGAGATGCCAGCTCCTTTCATTCAGTCAGTAGCTTCAAACATTTCTGGTATATGAAAAACATGTTTTTCAATGGCAAAAATCAATGAATATTGTAAATGCACAAACAGTAATATCTCCACATTGCAAGGTGCAATTCTGAAATTTTTTGCTTTTTCCTGCTAATCCTAGCATGATAAAGAAGATTCAAAGAGAGTGAGATGCCAGCTCCTTTCAATCAGTCAGTAGCTTCAAACATTTCTGGTATATGAAAAACATGTTTTTCAACGGCAAAAATCAATGAATATTGTAAATGCACAAACAGTAATATCTCCACATTGCACGGTGCAATTCTGAAATTTTTAGCTTTTTCCTGTTAATCCTAGCATGATAAAGAAGATTCAAAGAGAGTGAGATGCCAGCTCCTTTCATTCAGTCAGTAGCTTCAAACATTTCTGGTATATGAAAAACATGTTTTTCAATGGCAAAAATCAATGAATATTGTAAATGCACAAACAGTAATATCTCCACATTGCAAGGTGCAATTCTGAAATTGTTTGCTTTTTCCTGCTAATCCTAGCATGATAAAGAAGATTCAGAGTGAGATGCCAGCTCCTTTCATTCAGTCAGTAGCTTCAAACATTTCTGGTATATGAAAAACGTTTTTCAGTGGCAAAAATCAATGAATATTGTAAATGCACAAACAGTAATATCTCCACATTGCAAGGTGCAATTCTGAAATTTTTTGCTTTTTCCTGCTAATCCTAGCATGATAAAGAAGATTCAAAGAGAGTGAGATGCCAGCTCCTTTCAATCAGTCAGTAGCTTCAAACATTTCTGGTATATGAAAAACATGTTTTTCAATGGCAAAAATCAATGAATATTGTAAATGCACAAACAGTAATATCTCCACATTGCACGGTGCAATTCTGAAATTTTTTGCTTTTTCCTGCTAATCCTAGCATGATAAAGAAGATTCAAAGAGAGTGAGATGCCAGCTCCTTTCATTCAGTCAGTAGCTTCAAACATTTCTGGACGTTTTTCAATGGCAAAAATCAATGAATATTGTAAATGCACAAACAGTAATATCTCCACATTGCAAGGTGCAATTCTGAAATTTTTTGCTTTTTCCTGTTAATCCTAGCATGATAAAGAAGATTCAAAGAGAGTGAGATGCCAGCTCCTTTCATTCAGTCAGTAGCTTCAAACATTTCTGGTATATGAAAAACATGTTTTTCAATGGCAAAAATCAATGAATATTGTAAATGCACAAACAGTAATATCTCCACATTGCAAGGTGCAATTCTGAAATTTTTTGCTTTATCCTGCTAATCCTAGCATGATAAAGAAGATTCAAAGAGAGTGAGATGCCAGCTCCTTTCATTCAGTCAGTAGCTTCAAACATTTCTGGTATATGAAAAACATGTTTTTCAATGGCAAAAATCAATGAATATTGTAAATGCACAAACAGTAATATCTCCACATTGCACGGTGCAATTCTGAAATTTTTAGCTTTTTCCTGTTAATCCTAGCATGATAAAGAAGATTCAAAGAGAGTGAGATGCCAGCTCCTTTCATTCAGTCAGTAGCTTCAAACATTTCTGGTATATGAAAAACATGTTTTTCAATGGCAAAAATCAATGAATATTGTAAATGCACAAACAGTAATATCTCCACATTGCAAGGTGCAATTCTGAAATTGTTTGCTTTTTCCTGCTAATCCTAGCATGATAAAGAAGATTCAGAGTGAGATGCCAGCTCCTTTCATTCAGTCAGTAGCTTCAAACATTTCTGGTATATGAAAAACGTTTTTCAATGGCAAAAATCAATGAATATTGTAAATGCACAAACAGTAATATCTCCACATTGCAAGGTGCAATTCTGAAATTTTTTGCTTTTTCCTGCTAATCCTAGCATGATAAAGAAGATTCAAAGAGAGTGAGATGCCAGCTCCTTTCATTCAGTCAGTAGCTTCAAACATTTCTGGACGTTTTTCAATGGCAAAAATCAATGAATATTGTAAATGCACAAACAGTAATATCTCCACATTGCAAGGTGCAATTCTGAAATTTTTTGCTTTTTCCTGCTAATCCTAGCATGATAAAGAAGATTCAAAGAGAGTGAGATGCCAGCTCCTTTCATTCAGTCAGTAGCTTCAAACATTTCTGGTATATGAAAAACATGTTTTTCAATGGCAAAAATCAATGAATATTGTAAATGCACAAACAGTAATATCTCCACATTGCACGGTGCAATTCTGAAATTTTTAGCTTTTTCCTGTTAATCCTAGCATGATAAAGAAGATTCAAAGAGAGTGAGATGCCAGCTCCTTTCATTCAGTCAGTAGCTTCAAACATTTCTGGTATATGAAAAACATGTTTTTCAATGGCAAAAATCAATGAATATTGTAAATGCACAAACAGTAATATCTCCACATTGCACGGTGCAATTCTGAAATTTTTAGCTTTTTCCTGTTAATCCTAGCATGATAAAGAAGATTCAAAGAGAGTGAGATGCCAGCTCCTTTCATTCAGTCAGTAGCTTCAAACATTTCTGGTATATGAAAAACATGTTTTTCAATGGCAAAAATCAATGAATATTGTAAATGCACAAACAGTAATATCTCCACATTGCAAGGTGCAATTCTGAAATTTTTTGCTTTTTCCTGCTAATCCTAGCATGATAAAGAAGATTCAAAGAGAGTGAGATGCCAGCTCCTTGCATTCAGTCAGTAGCTTCAAACATTTCTGGTATATGAAAAACATGTTTTTCAATGGCAAAAATCAATGAATATTGTAAATTGCACAAACAGTAATATCTCCACATTGCAAGGTGCAATTCTGAAATTGTTTGCTTTTTCCTGCTAATCCTAGCATGATAAAGAAGATTCAGAGTGAGATGCCAGCTCCTTTCATTGTCAGTAGCTTCAAACATTTCTGGTATATGAAAAACGTTTTTCAATGGCAAAAATCAATGAATATTGTAAATGCACAAACAGTAATATCTCCACATTGCAAGGTGCAATTCTGAAATTTTTTGCTTTTTCCTGCTAATCCTAGCATGATAAAGAAGATTCAAAGAGAGTGAGATGCCAGCTCCTTTCAATCAGTCAGTAGCTTCAAACATTTCTGGTATATGAAAAACATGTTTTTCAATGGCAAAAATCAATGAATATTGTAAATGCACAAACAGTAATATCTCCACATTGCACGGTGCAATTCTGAAATTTTTTGCTTTTTCCTGCTAATCCTAGCATGATAAAGAAGATTCAAAGAGAGTGAGATGCCAGCTCCTTTCATTCAGTCAGTAGCTTCAAACATTTCTGGTATATGAAAAACATGTTTTTCAATGGCAAAAATCAATGAATATTGTAAATGCACAAACAGTAATATCTCCACATTGCACGGTGCAATTCTGAAATTTTTAGCTTTTTCCTGTTAATCCTAGCATGATAAAGAAGATTCAAAGAGAGTGAGATGCCAGCTCCTTTCATTCAGTCAGTAGCTTCAAACATTTCTGGTATATGAAAAACATGTTTTTCAATGGCAAAAATCAATGAATATTGTAAATGCACAAACAGTAATATCTCCACATTGCAAGGTGCAATTCTGAAATTTTTTGCTTTTTCCTGCTAATCCTAGCATGATAAAGAAGATTCAAAGAGAGTGAGATGCCAGCTCCTTTCATTCAGTCAGTAGCTTCAAACATTTCTGGTATATGAAAAACATGTTTTTCAATGGCAAAAATCAATGAATATTGTAAATGCACAAACAGTAATATCTCCACATTGCACGGTGCAATTCTGAAATTTTTAGCTTTTTCCTGTTAATCCTAGCATGATAAAGAAGATTCAAAGAGAGTGAGATGCCAGCTCCTTTCATTCAGTCAGTAGCTTCAAACATTTCTGGTATATGAAAAACATGTTTTTCAATGGCAAAAATCAATGAATATTGTAAATGCACAAACAGTAATATCTCCACATTGCAAGGTGCAATTCTGAAATTTTTTGCTTTTTCCTGTTAATCCTAGCATGATAAAGAAGATTCAAAGAGAGTGAGATGCCAGCTCCTTTCATTCAGTCAGTAGCTTCAAACATTTCTGGTATATGAAAAACATGTTTTTCAATGGCATAAATCAATGAATATTGTAAATGCACAAACAGTAATATCTCTACATTGCAAGGTGCAATTCTGAAATTTTTTGCTTTTTCCTGCTAATCCTAGCATGATAAAGAAGATTCAAAGAGAGTGAGATGCCAGCTCCTTTCATTCAGTCAGTAGCTTCAAACATTTCTGGTATATGAAAAACATGTTTTTCAATGGCAAAAATCAATGAATATTGTAAATGCACAAACAGTAATATCTCCACATTGCACGGTGCAATTCTGAAATTTTTAGCTTTTTCCTGTTAATCCTAGCATGATAAAGAAGATTCAAAGAGAGTGAGATGCCAGCTCCTTTCATTCAGTCAGTAGCTTCAAACATTTCTGGTATATGAAAAACATGTTTTTCAATGGCAAAAATCAATGAATATTGTAAATGCACAAACAGTAATATCTCCACATTGCACGGTGCAATTCTGAAATTTTTAGCTTTTTCCTGTTAATCCTAGCATGATAAAGAAGATTCAAAGAGAGTGAGATGCCAGCTCCTTTCATTCAGTCAGTAGCTTCAAACATTTCTGGACGTTTTTCAATGGCAAAAATCAATGAATATTGTAAATGCACAAACAGTAATATCTCCACATTGCAAGGTGCAATTCTGAAATTTTTTGCTTTTTCCTGTTAATCCTAGCATGATAAAGAAGATTCAAAGAGAGTGAGATGCCAGCTCCTTTCATTCAGTCAGTAGCTTCAAACATTTCTGGTATATGAAAAACATGTTTTTCAATGGCAAAAATCAATGAATATTGTAAATGCACAAACAGTAATATCTCCACATTGCAAGGTGCAATTCTGAAATTTTTTGCTTTTTCCTGTTAATCCTAGCATGATAAAGAAGATTCAAAGAGAGTGAGATGCCAGCTCCTTTCATTCAGTCAGTAGCTTCAAACATTTCTGGTATATGAAAAACATGTTTTTCAATGGCAAAAATCAATGAATATTGTAAATGCACAAACAGTAATATCTCCACATTGCAAGGTGCAATTCTGAAATTTTTTGCTTTTTCCTGCTAATCCTAGCATGATAAAGAAGATTCAAAGAGAGTGAGATGCCAGCTCCTTTCAATCAGTCAGTAGCTTCAAACATTTCTGGTATATGAAAAACATGTTTTTCAACGGCAAAAATCAATGAATATTGTAAATGCACAAACAGTAATATCTCCACATTGCACGGTGCAATTCTGAAATTTTTAGCTTTTTCCTGTTAATCCTAGCATGATAAAGAAGATTCAAAGAGAGTGAGATGCCAGCTCCTTTCATTCAGTCAGTAGCTTCAAACATTTCTGGTATATGAAAAACATGTTTTTCAATGGCAAAAATCAATGAATATTGTAAATTGCACAAACAGTAATATCTCCACATTGCAAGGTGCAATTCTGAAATTGTTTGCTTTTTCCTGCTAATCCTAGCATGATAAAGAAGATTCAGAGTGAGATGCCAGCTCCTTTCATTCAGTCAGTAGCTTCAAACATTTCTGGTATATGAAAAACGTTTTTCAATGGCAAAAATCAATGAATATTGTAAATGCACAAACAGTAATATCTCCACATTGCAAGGTGCAATTCTGAAATTTTTTGCTTTTTCCTGCTAATCCTAGCATGATAAAGAAGATTCAAAGAGAGTGAGATGCCAGCTCCTTTCATTCAGTCAGTAGCTTCAAACATTTCTGGTATATGAAAAACATGTTTTTCAATGGCAAAAATCAATGAATATTGTAAATGCACAAACAGTAATATCTCCACATTGCAAGGTGCAATTCTGAAATTTTTTGCTTTTTCCTGTTAATCCTAGCATGATAAAGAAGATTCAAAGAGAGTGAGATGCCAGCTCCTTTCATTCAGTCAGTAGCTTCAAACATTTCTGGTATATGAAAAACATGTTTTTCAATGGCACAAATCAATGAATATTGTAAATGCACAAACAGTAATATCTCCACATTGCAAGGTGCAATTCTGAAATTTTTTGCTTTTTCCTGCTAATCCTAGCATGATAAAGAAGATTCAAAGAGAGTGAGATGCCAGCTCCTTGCATTCAGTCAGTAGCTTCAAACATTTCTGGTATATGAAAAACATGTTTTTCAATGGCAAAAATCAATGAATATTGTAAATGCACAAACAGTAATATCTCCACATTGCACGGTGCAATTCTGAAATTTTTAGCTTTTTCCTGTTAATCCTAGCATGATAAAGAAGATTCAAAGAGAGTGAGATGCCAGCTCCTTTCATTCAGTCAGTAGCTTCAAACATTTCTGGACGTTTTTCAATGGCAAAAATCAATGAATATTGTAAATGCACAAACAGTAATATCTCCACATTGCAAGGTGCAATTCTGAAATTTTTTGCTTTTTCCTGTTAATCCTAGCATGATAAAGAAGATTCAAAGAGAGTGATATGCCAGCTCCTTTCATTCAGTCAGTAGCTTCAAACATTTCTGGTATATGAAAAACATGTTTTTCAATGGCAAAAATCAATGAATATTGTAAATGCACAAACAGTAATATCTCCACATTGCAAGGTGCAATTCTGAAATTTTTTGCTTTTTCCTGTTAATCCTAGCATGATAAAGAAGATTCAAAGAGAGTGAGATGCCAGCTCCTTTCATTCAGTCAGTAGCTTCAAACATTTCTGGTATATGAAAAACATGTTTTTCAATGGCAAAAATCAATGAATATTGTAAATGCACAAACAGTAATATCTCCACATTGCAAGGTGCAATTCTGAAATTTTTTGCTTTTTCCTGCTAATCCTAGCATGATAAAGAAGATTCAAAGAGAGTGAGATGCCAGCTCCTTTCAATCAGTCAGTAGCTTCAAACATTTCTGGTATATGAAAAACATGTTTTTCAATGGCAAAAATCAATGAATATTGTAAATGCACAAACAGTAATATCTCCACATTGCACGGTGCAATTCTGAAATTTTTTGCTTTTTCCTGCTAATCCTAGCATGATAAAGAAGATTCAAAGAGAGTGAGATGACAGCTCCTTTCATTCAGTCAGTAGCTTCAAACATTTCTGGACGTTTTTCAATGGCAAAAATCAATGAATATTGTAAATGCACAAACAGTAATATCTCCACATTGCAAGGTGCAATTCTGAAATTTTTTGCTTTTTCCTGTTAATCCTAGCATGATAAAGAAGATTCAAAGAGAGTGAGATGCCAGCTCCTTTCATTCAGTCAGTAGCTTCAAACATTTCTGGTATATGAAAAACATGTTTTTCAATGGCAAAAATCAATGAATATTGTAAATGCACAAACAGTAATATCTCCACATTGCAAGGTGCAATTCTGAAATTTTTTGCTTTATCCTGCTAATCCTAGCATGATAAAGAAGATTCAAAGAGAGTGAGATGCCAGCTCCTTTCATTCAGTCAGTAGCTTCAAACATTTCTGGTATATGAAAAACATGTTTTTCAATGGCAAAAATCAATGAATATTGTAAATGCACAAACAGTAATATCTCCACATTGCAAGGTGCAATTCGGAAATTTTTTGCTTTTTCCTGCTAATCCTAGCATGATAAAGAAGATTCAAAGAGAGTGAGATGCCAGCTCCTTTCATTCAGTCAGTAGCTTCAAACATTTCTGGTATATGAAAAACATGTTTTTCAATGGCAAAAATCAATGAATATTGTAAATGCACAAACAGTAATATCTCCACATTGCACGGTGCAATTCTGAAATTTTTAGCTTTTTCCTGTTAATCCTAGCATGATAAAGAAGATTCAAAGAGAGTGAGATGCCAGCTCCTTTCATTCAGTCAGTAGCTTCAAACATTTCTGGTATATGAAAAACATGTTTTTCAATGGCAAAAATCAATGAATATTGTAAATGCACAAACAGTAATATCTCCACATTGCAAGGTGCAATTCTGAAATTTTTTGCTTTTTCCTGTTAATCCTAGCATGATAAAGAAGATTCAAAGAGAGTGAGATGCCAGCTCCTTTCATTCAGTCAGTAGCTTCAAACATTTCTGGTATATGAAAAACATGTTTTTCAATGGCATAAATCAATGAATATTGTAAATGCACAAACAGTAATATCTCCACATTGCAAGGTGCAATTCTGAAATTTTTTGCTTTTTCCTGCTAATCCTAGCATGATAAAGAAGATTCAAAGAGAGTGAGATGCCAGCTCCTTTCATTCAGTCAGTAGCTTCAAACATTTCTGGTATATGAAAAACATGTTTTTCAATGGCAAAAATCAATGAATATTGTAAATGCACAAACAGTAATATCTCCACATTGCACGGTGCAATTCTGAAATTTTTAGCTTTTTCCTGTTAATCCTAGCATGATAAAGAAGATTCAAAGAGAGTGAGATGCCAGCTCCTTTCATTCAGTCAGTAGCTTCAAACATTTCTGGTATATGAAAAACATGTTTTTCAATGGCAAAAATCAATGAATATTGTAAATGCACAAACAGTAATATCTCCACATTGCAAGGTGCAATTCTGAAATTTTTTGCTTTTTCCTGCTAATCCTAGCATGATAAAGAAGATTCAAAGAGAGTGAGATGCCAGCTCCTTTCATTCAGTCAGTAGCTTCAAACATTTCTGGTATATGAAAAACATGTTTTTCAATGGCAAAAATCAATGAATATTGTAAATGCACAAACAGTAATATCTCCACATTGCACGGTGCAATTCTGAAATTTTTAGCTTTTTCCTGTTAATCCTAGCATGATAAAGAAGATTCAAAGAGAGTGAGATGCCAGCTCCTTTCATTCAGTCAGTAGCTTCAAACATTTCTGGTATATGAAAAACATGTTTTTCAATGGCAAAAATCAATGAATATTGTAAATGCACAAACAGTAATATCTCCACATTGCAAGGTGCAATTCTGAAATTTTTTGCTTTTTCCTGTTAATCCTAGCATGATAAAGAAGATTCAAAGAGAGTGAGATGCCAGCTCCTTTCATTCAGTCAGTAGCTTCAAACATTTCTGGTATATGAAAAACATGTTTTTCAATGGCAAAAATCAATGAATATTGTAAATGCACAAACAGTAATATCTCCACATTGCAAGGTGCAATTCTGAAATTTTTTGCTTTTTCCTGTTAATCCTAGCATGATAAAGAAGATTCAAAGAGAGTGAGATGCCAGCTCCTTTCATTCAGTCAGTAGCTTCAAACATTTCTGGTATATGAAAAACATGTTTTTCAATGGCAAAAATCAATGAATATTGTAAATGCACAAACAGTAATATCTCCACATTGCAAGGTGCAATTCTGAAATTTTTTGCTTTTTCCTGCTAATCCTAGCATGATAAAGAAGATTCAAAGAGAGTGAGATGCCAGCTCCTTTCAATCAGTCAGTAGCTTCAAACATTTCTGGTATATGAAAAACATGTTTTTCAACGGCAAAAATCAATGAATATTGTAAATGCACAAACAGTAATATCTCCACATTGCACGGTGCAATTCTGAAATTTTTAGCTTTTTCCTGTTAATCCTAGCATGATAAAGAAGATTCAAAGAGAGTGAGATGCCAGCTCCTTTCATTCAGTCAGTAGCTTCAAACATTTCTGGTATATGAAAAACATGTTTTTCAATGGCAAAAATCAATGAATATTGTAAATGCACAAACAGTAATATCTCCACATTGCAAGGTGCAATTCTGAAATTGTTTGCTTTTTCCTGCTAATCCTAGCATGATAAAGAAGATTCAGAGTGAGATGCCAGCTCCTTTCATTCAGTCAGTAGCTTCAAACATTTCTGGTATATGAAAAACGTTTTTCAATGGCAAAAATCAATGAATATTGTAAATGCACAAACAGTAATATCTCCACATTGCAAGGTGCAATTCTGAAATTTTTTGCTTTTTCCTGCTAATCCTAGCATGATAAAGAAGATTCAAAGAGAGTGAGATGCCAGCTCCTTTCAATCAGTCAGTAGCTTCAAACATTTCTGGTATATGAAAAACATGTTTTTCAATGGCAAAAATCAATGAATATTGTAAATGCACAAACAGTAATATCTCCACATTGCACGGTGCAATTCTGAAATTTTTTGCTTTTTCCTGCTAATCCTAGCATGATAAAGAAGATTCAAAGAGAGTGAGATGCCAGCTCCTTTCATTCAGTCAGTAGCTTCAAACATTTCTGGACGTTTTTCAATGGCAAAAATCAATGAATATTGTAAATGCACAAACAGTAATATCTCCACATTGCAAGGTGCAATTCTGAAATTTTTTGCTTTTTCCTGTTAATCCTAGCATGATAAAGAAGATTCAAAGAGAGTGAGATGCCAGCTCCTTTCATTCAGTCAGTAGCTTCAAACATTTCTGGTATATGAAAAACATGTTTTTCAATGGCAAAAATCGATGAATATTGTAAATGCACAAACAGTAATATCTCCACATTGCAAGGTGCAATTCTGAAATTTTTTGCTTTATCCTGCTAATCCTAGCATGATAAAGAAGATTCAAAGAGAGTGAGATGCCAGCTCCTTTCATTCAGTCAGTAGCTTCAAACATTTCTGGTATATGAAAAACATGTTTTTCAATGGCAAAAATCAATGAATATTGTAAATGCACAAACAGTAATATCTCCACATTGCACGGTGCAATTCTGAAATTTTTAGCTTTTTCCTGTTAATCCTAGCATGATAAAGAAGATTCAAAGAGAGTGAGATGCCAGCTCCTTTCATTCAGTCAGTAGCTTCAAACATTTCTGGTATATGAAAAACATGTTTTTCAATGGCAAAAATCAATGAATATTGTAAATGCACAAACAGTAATATCTCCACATTGCAAGGTGCAATTCTGAAATTGTTTGCTTTTTCCTGCTAATCCTAGCATGATAAAGAAGATTCAGAGTGAGATGCCAGCTCCTTTCATTCAGTCAGTAGCTTCAAACATTTCTGGTATATGAAAAATGTTTTTCAATGGCAAAAATCAATGAATATTGTAAATGCACAAACAGTAATATCTCCACATTGCAAGGTGCAATTCTGAAATTTTTTGCTTTTTCCTGCTAATCCTAGCATGATAAAGAAGATTCAAAGAGAGTGAGATGCCAGCTCCTTTCATTCAGTCAGTAGCTTCAAACATTTCTGGACGTTTTTCAATGGCAAAAATCAATGAATATTGTAAATGCACAAACAGTAATATCTCCACATTGCAAGGTGCAATTCTGAAATTTTTTGCTTTTTCCTGCTAATCCTAGCATGATAAAGAAGATTCAAAGAGAGTGAGATGCCAGCTCCTTTCATTCAGTCAGTAGCTTCAAACATTTCTGGTATATGAAAAACATGTTTTTCAATGGCAAAAATCAATGAATATTGTAAATGCACACAGTAATATCTCCACATTGCACGGTGCAATTCTGAAATTTTTAGCTTTTTCCTGTTAATCCTAGCATGATAAAGAAGATTCAAAGAGAGTGAGATGCCAGCTCCTTTCATTCAGTCAGTAGCTTCAAACATTTCTGGTATATGAAAAACATGTTTTTCAATGGCAAAAATCAATGAATATTGTAAATGCACAAACAGTAATATCTCCACATTGCACGGTGCAATTCTGAAATTTTTAGCTTTTTCCTGTTAATCCTAGCATGATAAAGAAGATTCAAAGAGAGTGAGATGCCAGCTCCTTTCATTCAGTCAGTAGCTTCAAACATTTCTGGTATATGAAAAACATGTTTTTCAATGGCAAAAATCAATGAATATTGTAAATGCACAAACAGTAATATCTCCACATTGCAAGGTGCAATTCTGAAATTTTTTGCTTTTTCCTGCTAATCCTAGCATGATAAAGAAGATTCAAAGAGTGAGATGCCAGCTCCTTGCATTCAGTCAGTAGCTTCAAACATTTCTGGTATATGAAAAACATGTTTTTCAATGGCAAAAATCAATGAATATTGTAAATGCACAAACAGTAATATCTCCACATTGCACGGTGCAATTCTGAAATTTTTAGCTTTTTCCTGTTAATCCTAGCATGATAAAGAAGATTCAAAGAGAGTGAGATGCCAGCTCCTTTCATTCAGTCAGTAGCTTCAAACATTTCTGGACGTTTTTCAATGGCAAAAATCAATGAATATTGTAAATGCACAAACAGTAATATCTCCACATTGCAAGGTGCAATTCTGAAATTTTTTGCTTTTTCCTGTTAATCCTAGCATGATAAAGAAGATTCAAAGAGAGTGATATGCCAGCTCCTTTCATTCAGTCAGTAGCTTCAAACATTTCTGGTATATGAAAAACATGTTTTTCAATGGCAAAAATCAATGAATATTGTAAATGCACAAACAGTAATATCTCCACATTGCAAGGTGCAATTCTGAAATTTTTTGCTTTTTCCTGTTAATCCTAGCATGATAAAGAAGATTCAAAGAGAGTGAGATGCCAGCTCCTTTCATTCAGTCAGTAGCTTCAAACATTTCTGGTATATGAAAAACATGTTTTTCAATGGCAAAAATCAATGAATATTGTAAATGCACAAACAGTAATATCTCCACATTGCAAGGTGCAATTCTGAAATTTTTTGCTTTTTCCTGCTAATCCTAGCATGATAAAGAAGATTCAAAGAGAGTGAGATGCCAGCTCCTTTCAATCAGTCAGTAGCTTCAAACATTTCTGGTATATGAAAAACATGTTTTTCAATGGCAAAAATCAATGAATATTGTAAATGCACAAACAGTAATATCTCCACATTGCACGGTGCAATTCTGAAATTTTTAGCTTTTTCCTGTTAATCCTAGCATGATAAAGAAGATTCAAAGAGAGTGAGATGCCAGCTCCTTTCATTCAGTCAGTAGCTTCAAACATTTCTGGTATATGAAAAACATGTTTTTCAATGGCAAAAATCAATGAATATTGTAAATGCACAAACAGTAATATCTCCACATTGCAAGGTGCAATTCTGAAATTTTTTGCTTTTTCCTGCTAATCCTAGCATGATAAAGAAGATTCAAAGAGAGTGAGATGCCAGCTCCTTTCATTCAGTCAGTAGCTTCAAACATTTCTGGTATATGAAAAACATGTTTTTCAATGGCAAAAATCAATGAATATTGTAAATGCACAAACAGTAATATCTCCACATTGCACGGTGCAATTCTGAAATTTTTAGCTTTTTCCTGTTAATCCTAGCATGATAAAGAAGATTCAAAGAGAGTGAGATGCCAGCTCCTTTCATTCAGTCAGTAGCTTCAAACATTTCTGGTATATGAAAAACATGTTTTTCAATGGCAAAAATCAATGAATATTGTAAATGCACAAACAGTAATATCTCCACATTGCAAGGTGCAATTCTGAAATTTTTTGCTTTTTCCTGTTAATCCTAGCATGATAAAGAAGATTCAAAGAGAGTGAGATGCCAGCTCCTTTCATTCAGTCAGTAGCTTCAAACATTTCTGGTATATGAAAAACATGTTTTTCAATGGCAAAAATCAATGAATATTGTAAATGCACAAACAGTAATATCTCCACATTGCAAGGTGCAATTCTGAAATTTTTTGCTTTTTCCTGTTAATCCTAGCATGATAAAGAAGATTCAAAGAGAGTGAGATGCCAGCTCCTTTCATTCAGTCAGTAGCTTCAAACATTTCTGGTATATGAAAAACATGTTTTTCAATGGCAAAAATCAATGAATATTGTAAATGCACAAACAGTAATATCTCCACATTGCAAGGTGCAATTCTGAAATTTTTTGCTTTTTCCTGCTAATCCTAGCATGATAAAGAAGATTCAAAGAGAGTGAGATGCCAGCTCCTTTCAATCAGTCAGTAGCTTCAAACATTTCTGGTATATGAAAAACATGTTTTTCAACGGCAAAAATCAATGAATATTGTAAATGCACAAACAGTAATATCTCCACATTGCACGGTGCAATTCTGAAATTTTTAGCTTTTTCCTGTTAATCCTAGCATGATAAAGAAGATTCAAAGAGAGTGAGATGCCAGCTCCTTTCATTCAGTCAGTAGCTTCAAACATTTCTGGTATATGAAAAACATGTTTTTCAATGGCAAAAATCAATGAATATTGTAAATGCACAAACAGTAATATCTCCACATTGCAAGGTGCAATTCTGAAATTGTTTGCTTTTTCCTGCTAATCCTAGCATGATAAAGAAGATTCAGAGTGAGATGCCAGCTCCTTTCATTCAGTCAGTAGCTTCAAACATTTCTGGTATATGAAAAACGTTTTTCAGTGGCAAAAATCAATGAATATTGTAAATGCACAAACAGTAATATCTCCACATTGCAAGGTGCAATTCTGAAATTTTTTGCTTTTTCCTGCTAATCCTAGCATGATAAAGAAGATTCAAAGAGAGTGAGATGCCAGCTCCTTTCAATCAGTCAGTAGCTTCAAACATTTCTGGTATATGAAAAACATGTTTTTCAATGGCAAAAATCAATGAATATTGTAAATGCACAAACAGTAATATCTCCACATTGCACGGTGCAATTCTGAAATTTTTTGCTTTTTCCTGCTAATCCTAGCATGATAAAGAAGATTCAAAGAGAGTGAGATGCCAGCTCCTTTCATTCAGTCAGTAGCTTCAAACATTTCTGGACGTTTTTCAATGGCAAAAATCAATGAATATTGTAAATGCACAAACAGTAATATCTCCACATTGCAAGGTGCAATTCTGAAATTTTTTGCTTTTTCCTGTTAATCCTAGCATGATAAAGAAGATTCAAAGAGAGTGAGATGCCAGCTCCTTTCATTCAGTCAGTAGCTTCAAACATTTCTGGTATATGAAAAACATGTTTTTCAATGGCAAAAATCAATGAATATTGTAAATGCACAAACAGTAATATCTCCACATTGCAAGGTGCAATTCTGAAATTTTTTGCTTTATCCTGCTAATCCTAGCATGATAAAGAAGATTCAAAGAGAGTGAGATGCCAGCTCCTTTCATTCAGTCAGTAGCTTCAAACATTTCTGGTATATGAAAAACATGTTTTTCAATGGCAAAAATCAATGAATATTGTAAATGCACAAACAGTAATATCTCCACATTGCACGGTGCAATTCTGAAATTTTTAGCTTTTTCCTGTTAATCCTAGCATGATAAAGAAGATTCAAAGAGAGTGAGATGCCAGCTCCTTTCATTCAGTCAGTAGCTTCAAACATTTCTGGTATATGAAAAACATGTTTTTCAATGGCAAAAATCAATGAATATTGTAAATGCACAAACAGTAATATCTCCACATTGCAAGGTGCAATTCTGAAATTGTTTGCTTTTTCCTGCTAATCCTAGCATGATAAAGAAGATTCAGAGTGAGATGCCAGCTCCTTTCATTCAGTCAGTAGCTTCAAACATTTCTGGTATATGAAAAACGTTTTTCAATGGCAAAAATCAATGAATATTGTAAATGCACAAACAGTAATATCTCCACATTGCAAGGTGCAATTCTGAAATTTTTTGCTTTTTCCTGCTAATCCTAGCATGATAAAGAAGATTCAAAGAGAGTGAGATGCCAGCTCCTTTCATTCAGTCAGTAGCTTCAAACATTTCTGGACGTTTTTCAATGGCAAAAATCAATGAATATTGTAAATGCACAAACAGTAATATCTCCACATTGCAAGGTGCAATTCTGAAATTTTTTGCTTTTTCCTGCTAATCCTAGCATGATAAAGAAGATTCAAAGAGAGTGAGATGCCAGCTCCTTTCATTCAGTCAGTAGCTTCAAACATTTCTGGTATATGAAAAACATGTTTTTCAATGGCAAAAATCAATGAATATTGTAAATGCACAAACAGTAATATCTCCACATTGCACGGTGCAATTCTGAAATTTTTAGCTTTTTCCTGTTAATCCTAGCATGATAAAGAAGATTCAAAGAGAGTGAGATGCCAGCTCCTTTCATTCAGTCAGTAGCTTCAAACATTTCTGGTATATGAAAAACATGTTTTTCAATGGCAAAAATCAATGAATATTGTAAATGCACAAACAGTAATATCTCCACATTGCACGGTGCAATTCTGAAATTTTTAGCTTTTTCCTGTTAATCCTAGCATGATAAAGAAGATTCAAAGAGAGTGAGATGCCAGCTCCTTTCATTCAGTCAGTAGCTTCAAACATTTCTGGTATATGAAAAACATGTTTTTCAATGGCAAAAATCAATGAATATTGTAAATGCACAAACAGTAATATCTCCACATTGCAAGGTGCAATTCTGAAATTTTTTGCTTTTTCCTGCTAATCCTAGCATGATAAAGAAGATTCAAAGAGAGTGAGATGCCAGCTCCTTGCATTCAGTCAGTAGCTTCAAACATTTCTGGTATATGAAAAACATGTTTTTCAATGGCAAAAATCAATGAATATTGTAAATGCACAAACAGTAATATCTCCACATTGCACGGTGCAATTCTGAAATTTTTAGCTTTTTCCTGTTAATCCTAGCATGATAAAGAAGATTCAAAGAGAGTGAGATGCCAGCTCCTTTCATTCAGTCAGTAGCTTCAAACATTTCTGGACGTTTTTCAATGGCAAAAATCAATGAATATTGTAAATGCACAAACAGTAATATCTCCACATTGCAAGGTGCAATTCTGAAATTTTTTGCTTTTTCCTGTTAATCCTAGCATGATAAAGAAGATTCAAAGAGAGTGATATGCCAGCTCCTTTCATTCAGTCAGTAGCTTCAAACATTTCTGGTATATGAAAAACATGTTTTTCAATGGCAAAAATCAATGAATATTGTAAATGCACAAACAGTAATATCTCCACATTGCACGGTGCAATTCTGAAATTTTTAGCTTTTTCCTGTTAATCCTAGCATGATAAAGAAGATTCAAAGAGAGTGAGATGCCAGCTCCTTTCATTCAGTCAGTAGCTTCAAACATTTCTGGTATATGAAAAACATGTTTTTCAATGGCAAAAATCAATGAATATTGTAAATGCACAAACAGTAATATCTCCACATTGCAAGGTGCAATTCTGAAATTGTTTGCTTTTTCCTGCTAATCCTAGCATGATAAAGAAGATTCAGAGTGAGATGCCAGCTCCTTTCATTCAGTCAGTAGCTTCAAACATTTCTGGTATATGAAAAATGTTTTTCAATGGCAAAAATCAATGAATATTGTAAATGCACAAACAGTAATATCTCCACATTGCAAGGTGCAATTCTGAAATTTTTTGCTTTTTCCTGCTAATCCTAGCATGATAAAGAAGATTCAAAGAGAGTGAGATGCCAGCTCCTTTCATTCAGTCAGTAGCTTCAAACATTTCTGGACGTTTTTCAATGGCAAAAATCAATGAATATTGTAAATGCACAAACAGTAATATCTCCACATTGCAAGGTGCAATTCTGAAATTTTTTGCTTTTTCCTGCTAATCCTAGCATGATAAAGAAGATTCAAAGAGAGTGAGATGCCAGCTCCTTTCATTCAGTCAGTAGCTTCAAACATTTCTGGTATATGAAAAACATGTTTTTCAATGGCAAAAATCAATGAATATTGTAAATGCACAAACAGTAATATCTCCACATTGCACAGTGCAATTCTGAAATTTTTAGCTTTTTCCTGTTAATCCTAGCATGATAAAGAAGATTCAAAGAGAGTGAGATGCCAGCTCCTTTCATTCAGTCAGTAGCTTCAAACATTTCTGGTATATGAAAAACATGTTTTTCAATGGCAAAAATCAATGAATATTGTAAATGCACAAACAGTAATATCTCCACATTGCACGGTGCAATTCTGAAATTTTTAGCTTTTTCCTGTTAATCCTAGCATGATAAAGAAGATTCAAAGAGAGTGAGATGCCAGCTCCTTTCATTCAGTCAGTAGCTTCAAACATTTCTGGTATATGAAAAACATGTTTTTCAATGGCAAAAATCAATGAATATTGTAAATGCACAAACAGTAATATCTCCACATTGCAAGGTGCAATTCTGAAATTTTTTGCTTTTTCCTGCTAATCCTAGCATGATAAAGAAGATTCAAAGAGAGTGAGATGCCAGCTCCTTGCATTCAGTCAGTAGCTTCAAACATTTCTGGTATATGAAAAACATGTTTTTCAATGGCAAAAATCAATGAATATTGTAAATGCACAAACTAATATCTCCACATTGCACGGTGCAATTCTGAAATTTTTAGCTTTTTCCTGTTAATCCTAGCATGATAAAGAAGATTCAAAGAGAGTGAGATGCCAGCTCCTTTCATTCAGTCAGTAGCTTCAAACATTTCTGGACGTTTTTCAATGGCAAAAATCAATGAATATTGTAAATGCACAAACAGTAATATCTCCACATTGCAAGGTGCAATTCTGAAATTTTTTGCTTTTTCCTGTTAATCCTAGCATGATAAAGAAGATTCAAAGAGAGTGATATGCCAGCTCCTTTCATTCAGTCAGTAGCTTCAAACATTTCTGGTATATGAAAAACATGTTTTTCAATGGCAAAAATCAATGAATATTGTAAATGCACAAACAGTAATATCTCCACATTGCAAGGTGCAATTCTGAAATTTTTTGCTTTTTCCTGTTAATCCTAGCATGATAAAGAAGATTCAAAGAGAGTGAGATGCCAGCTCCTTTCATTCAGTCAGTAGCTTCAAACATTTCTGGTATATGAAAAACATGTTTTTCAATGGCAAAAATCAATGAATATTGTAAATGCACAAACAGTAATATCTCCACATTGCAAGGTGCAATTCTGAAATTTTTTGCTTTTTCCTGCTAATCCTAGCATGATAAAGAAGATTCAAAGAGAGTGAGATGCCAGCTCCTTTCAATCAGTCAGTAGCTTCAAACATTTCTGGTATATGAAAAACATGTTTTTCAATGGCAAAAATCAATGAATATTGTAAATGCACAAACAGTAATATCTCCACATTGCACGGTGCAATTCTGAAATTTTTAGCTTTTTCCTGTTAATCCTAGCATGATAAAGAAGATTCAAAGAGAGTGAGATGCCAGCTCCTTTCATTCAGTCAGTAGCTTCAAACATTTCTGGTATATGAAAAACATGTTTTTCAATGGCAAAAATCAATGAATATTGTAAATGCACAAACAGTAATATCTCCACATTGCAAGGTGCAATTCTGAAATTTTTTGCTTTTTCCTGCTAATCCTAGCATGATAAAGAAGATTCAAAGAGAGTGAGATGCCAGCTCCTTTCATTCAGTCAGTAGCTTCAAACATTTCTGGTATATGAAAAACATGTTTTTCAATGGCAAAAATCAATGAATATTGTAAATGCACAAACAGTAATATCTCCACATTGCACGGTGCAATTCTGAAATTTTTAGCTTTTTCCTGTTAATCCTAGCATGATAAAGAAGATTCAAAGAGAGTGAGATGCCAGCTCCTTTCATTCAGTCAGTAGCTTCAAACATTTCTGGTATATGAAAAACATGTTTTTCAATGGCAAAAATCAATGAATATTGTAAATGCACAAACAGTAATATCTCCACATTGCAAGGTGCAATTCTGAAATTTTTTGCTTTTTCCTGTTAATCCTAGCATGATAAAGAAGATTCAAAGAGAGTGAGATGCCAGCTCCTTTCATTCAGTCAGTAGCTTCAAACATTTCTGGTATATGAAAAACATGTTTTTCAATGGCAAAAATCAATGAATATTGTAAATGCACAAACAGTAATATCTCCACATTGCAAGGTGCAATTCTGAAATTTTTTGCTTTTTCCTGTTAATCCTAGCATGATAAAGAAGATTCAAAGAGAGTGAGATGCCAGCTCCTTTCATTCAGTCAGTAGCTTCAAACATTTCTGGTATATGAAAAACATGTTTTTCAATGGCAAAAATCAATGAATATTGTAAATGCACAAACAGTAATATCTCCACATTGCAAGGTGCAATTCTGAAATTTTTTGCTTTTTCCTGCTAATCCTAGCATGATAAAGAAGATTCAAAGAGAGTGAGATGCCAGCTCCTTTCAATCAGTAAGTAGCTTCAAACATTTCTGGTATATGAAAAACATGTTTTTCAACGGCAAAAATCAATGAATATTGTAAATGCACAAACAGTAATATCTCCACATTGCACGGTGCAATTCTGATATTTTTAGCTTTTTCCTGTTAATCCTAGCATGATAAAGAAGATTCAAAGAGAGTGAGATGCCAGCTCCTTTCATTCAGTCAGTAGCTTCAAACATTTCTGGTATATGAAAAACATGTTTTTCAATGGCAAAAATCAATGAATATTGTAAATGCACAAACAGTAATATCTCCACATTGCAAGGTGCAATTCTGAAATTGTTTGCTTTTTCCTGCTAATCCTAGCATGATAAAGAAGATTCAGAGTGAGATGCCAGCTCCTTTCATTCAGTCAGTAGCTTCAAACATTTCTGGTATATGAAAAACGTTTTTCAGTGGCAAAAATCAATGAATATTGTAAATGCACAAACAGTAATATCTCCACATTGCAAGGTGCAATTCTGAAATTTTTTGCTTTTTCCTGCTAATCCTAGCATGATAAAGAAGATTCAAAGAGAGTGAGATGCCAGCTCCTTTCAATCAGTCAGTAGCTTCAAACATTTCTGGTATATGAAAAACATGTTTTTCAATGGCAAAAATCAATGAATATTGTAAATGCACAAACAGTAATATCTCCACATTGCACGGTGCAATTCTGAAATTTTTTGCTTTTTCCTGCTAATCCTAGCATGATAAAGAAGATTCAAAGAGAGTGAGATGCCAGCTCCTTTCATTCAGTCAGTAGCTTCAAACATTTCTGGACGTTTTTCAATGGCAAAAATCAATGAATATTGTAAATGCACAAACAGTAATATCTCCACATTGCAAGGTGCAATTCTGAAATTTTTTGCTTTTTCCTGTTAATCCTAGCATGATAAAGAAGATTCAAAGAGAGTGAGATGCCAGCTCCTTTCATTCAGTCAGTAGCTTCAAACATTTCTGGTATATGAAAAACATGTTTTTCAATGGCAAAAATCAATGAATATTGTAAATGCACAAACAGTAATATCTCCACATTGCAAGGTGCAATTCTGAAATTTTTTGCTTTATCCTGCTAATCCTAGCATGATAAAGAAGATTCAAAGAGAGTGAGATGCCAGCTCCTTTCATTCAGTCAGTAGCTTCAAACATTTCTGGTATATGAAAAACATGTTTTTCAATGGCAAAAATCAATGAATATTGTAAATGCACAAACAGTAATATCTCCACATTGCACGGTGCAATTCTGAAATTTTTAGCTTTTTCCTGTTAATCCTAGCATGATAAAGAAGATTCAAAGAGAGTGAGATGCCAGCTCCTTTCATTCAGTCAGTAGCTTCAAACATTTCTGGTATATGAAAAACATGTTTTTCAATGGCAAAAATCAATGAATATTGTAAATGCACAAACAGTAATATCTCCACATTGCACGGTGCAATTCTGAAATTTTTAGCTTTTTCCTGTTAATCCTAGCATGATAAAGAAGATTCAAAGAGAGTGAGATGCCAGCTCCTTTCATTCAGTCAGTAGCTTCAAACATTTCTGGTATATGAAAAACATGTTTTTCAATGGCAAAAATCAATGAATATTGTAAATGCACAAACAGTAATATCTCCACATTGCAAGGTGCAATTCTGAAATTTTTTGCTTTTTCCTGCTAATCCTAGCATGATAAAGAAGATTCAAAGAGAGTGAGATGCCAGCTCCTTGCATTCAGTCAGTAGCTTCAAACATTTCTGGTATATGAAAAACATGTTTTTCAATGGCAAAAATCAATGAATATTGTAAATGCACAAACAGTAATATCTCCACATTGCACGGTGCAATTCTGAAATTTTTAGCTTTTTCCTGTTAATCCTAGCATGATAAAGAAGATTCAAAGAGAGTGAGATGCCAGCTCCTTTCATTCAGTCAGTAGCTTCAAACATTTCTGGACGTTTTTCAATGGCAAAAATCAATGAATATTGTAAATGCACAAACAGTAATATCTCCACATTGCAAGGTGCAATTCTGAAATTTTTTGCTTTTTCCTGTTAATCCTAGCATGATAAAGAAGATTCAAAGAGAGTGATATGCCAGCTCCTTTCATTCAGTCAGTAGCTTCAAACATTTCTGGTATATGAAAAACATGTTTTTCAATGGCAAAAATCAATGAATATTGTAAATGCACAAACAGTAATATCTCCACATTGCAAGGTGCAATTCTGAAATTTTTTGCTTTTTCCTGTTAATCCTAGCATGATAAAGAAGATTCAAAGAGAGTGAGATGCCAGCTCCTTTCATTCAGTCAGTAGCTTCAAACATTTCTGGTATATGAAAAACATGTTTTTCAATGGCAAAAATCAATGAATATTGTAAATGCACAAACAGTAATATCTCCACATTGCAAGGTGCAATTCTGAAATTTTTTGCTTTTTCCTGCTAATCCTAGCATGATAAAGAAGATTCAAAGAGAGTGAGATGCCAGCTCCTTTCAATCAGTCAGTAGCTTCAAACATTTCTGGTATATGAAAAACATGTTTTTCAATGGCAAAAATCAATGAATATTGTAAATGCACAAACAGTAATATCTCCACATTGCACGGTGCAATTCTGAAATTTTTAGCTTTTTCCTGTTAATCCTAGCATGATAAAGAAGATTCAAAGAGAGTGAGATGCCAGCTCCTTTCATTCAGTCAGTAGCTTCAAACATTTCTGGTATATGAAAAACATGTTTTTCAATGGCAAAAATCAATGAATATTGTAAATGCACAAACAGTAATATCTCCACATTGCAAGGTGCAATTCTGAAATTTTTTGCTTTTTCCTGCTAATCCTAGCATGATAAAGAAGATTCAAAGAGAGTGAGATGCCAGCTCCTTTCATTCAGTCAGTAGCTTCAAACATTTCTGGTATATGAAAAACATGTTTTTCAATGGCAAAAATCAATGAATATTGTAAATGCACAAACAGTAATATCTCCACATTGCACGGTGCAATTCTGAAATTTTTAGCTTTTTCCTGTTAATCCTAGCATGATAAAGAAGATTCAAAGAGAGTGAGATGCCAGCTCCTTTCATTCAGTCAGTAGCTTCAAACATTTCTGGTATATGAAAAACATGTTTTTCAATGGCAAAAATCAATGAATATTGTAAATGCACAAACAGTAATATCTCCACATTGCAAGGTGCAATTCTGAAATTTTTTGCTTTTTCCTGTTAATCCTAGCATGATAAAGAAGATTCAAAGAGAGTGAGATGCCAGCTCCTTTCATTCAGTCAGTAGCTTCAAACATTTCTGGTATATGAAAAACATGTTTTTCAATGGCAAAAATCAATGAATATTGTAAATGCACAAACAGTAATATCTCCACATTGCAAGGTGCAATTCTGAAATTTTTTGCTTTTTCCTGCTAATCCTAGCATGATAAAGAAGATTCAAAGAGAGTGAGATGCCAGCTCCTTTCAATCAGTAAGTAGCTTCAAACATTTCTGGTATATGAAAAACATGTTTTTCAACGGCAAAAATCAATGAATATTGTAAATGCACAAACAGTAATATCTCCACATTGCACGGTGCAATTCTGAAATTTTTAGCTTTTTCCTGTTAATCCTAGCATGATAAAGAAGATTCAAAGAGAGTGAGATGCCAGCTCCTTTCATTCAGTCAGTAGCTTCAAACATTTCTGGTATATGAAAAACATGTTTTTCAATGGCAAAAATCAATGAATATTGTAAATGCACAAACAGTAATATCTCCACATTGCAAGGTGCAATTCTGAAATTGTTTGCTTTTTCCTGCTAATCCTAGCATGATAAAGAAGATTCAGAGTGAGATGCCAGCTCCTTTCATTCAGTCAGTAGCTTCAAACATTTCTGGTATATGAAAAACGTTTTTCAGTGGCAAAAATCAATGAATATTGTAAATGCACAAACAGTAATATCTCCACATTGCAAGGTGCAATTCTGAAATTTTTTGCTTTTTCCTGCTAATCCTAGCATGATAAAGAAGATTCAAAGAGAGTGAGATGCCAGCTCCTTTCAATCAGTCAGTAGCTTCAAACATTTCTGGTATATGAAAAACATGTTTTTCAATGGCAAAAATCAATGAATATTGTAAATGCACAAACAGTAATATCTCCACATTGCACGGTGCAATTCTGAAATTTTTTGCTTTTTCCTGCTAATCCTAGCATGATAAAGAAGATTCAAAGAGAGTGAGATGCCAGCTCCTTTCATTCAGTCAGTAGCTTCAAACATTTCTGGACGTTTTTCAATGGCAAAAATCAATGAATATTGTAAATGCACAAACAGTAATATCTCCACATTGCAAGGTGCAATTCTGAAATTTTTTGCTTTTTCCTGTTAATCCTAGCATGATAAAGAAGATTCAAAGAGAGTGAGATGCCAGCTCCTTTCATTCAGTCAGTAGCTTCAAACATTTCTGGTATATGAAAAACATGTTTTTCAATGGCAAAAATCAATGAATATTGTAAATGCACAAACAGTAATATCTCCACATTGCAAGGTGCAATTCTGAAATTTTTTGCTTTATCCTGCTAATCCTAGCATGATAAAGAAGATTCAAAGAGAGTGAGATGCCAGCTCCTTTCATTCAGTCAGTAGCTTCAAACATTTCTGGTATATGAAAAACATGTTTTTCAATGGCAAAAATCAATGAATATTGTAAATGCACAAACAGTAATATCTCCACATTGCACGGTGCAATTCTGAAATTTTTAGCTTTTTCCTGTTAATCCTAGCATGATAAAGAAGATTCAAAGAGAGTGAGATGCCAGCTCCTTTCATTCAGTCAGTAGCTTCAAACATTTCTGGTATATGAAAAACATGTTTTTCAATGGCAAAAATCAATGAATATTGTAAATGCACAAACAGTAATATCTCCACATTGCAAGGTGCAATTCTGAAATTGTTTGCTTTTTCCTGCTAATCCTAGCATGATAAAGAAGATTCAGAGTGAGATGCCAGCTCCTTTCATTCAGTCAGTAGCTTCAAACATTTCTGGTATATGAAAAACATGTTTTTCAATGGCAAAAATCAATGAATATTGTAAATGCACAAACAGTAATATCTCCACATTGCAAGGTGCAATTCTGAAATTTTTTGCTTTTTCCTGCTAATCCTAGCATGATAAAGAAGATTCAAAGAGAGTGAGATGCCAGCTCCTTTCATTCAGTCAGTAGCTTCAAACATTTCTGGACGTTTTTCAATGGCAAAAATCAATGAATATTGTAAATGCACAAACAGTAATATCTCCACATTGCAAGGTGCAATTCTGAAATTTTTTGCTTTTTCCTGCTAATCCTAGCATGATAAAGAAGATTCAAAGAGAGTGAGATGCCAGCTCCTTTCATTCAGTCAGTAGCTTCAAACATTTCTGGTATATGAAAAACATGTTTTTCAATGGCAAAAATCAATGAATATTGTAAATGCACAAACAGTAATATCTCCACATTGCACGGTGCAATTCTGAAATTTTTAGCTTTTTCCTGTTAATCCTAGCATGATAAAGAAGATTCAAAGAGAGTGAGATGCCAGCTCCTTTCATTCAGTCAGTAGCTTCAAACATTTCTGGTATATGAAAAACATGTTTTTCAATGGCAAAAATCAATGAATATTGTAAATGCACAAACAGTAATATCTCCACATTGCACGGTGCAATTCTGAAATTTTTAGCTTTTTCCTGTTAATCCTAGCATGATAAAGAAGATTCAAAGAGAGTGAGATGCCAGCTCCTTTCATTCAGTCAGTAGCTTCAAACATTTCTGGTATATGAAAAACATGTTTTTCAATGGCAAAAATCAATGAATATTGTAAATGCACAAACAGTAATATCTCCACATTGCAAGGTGCAATTCTGAAATTTTTTGCTTTTTCCTGCTAATCCTAGCATGATAAAGAAGATTCAAAGAGAGTGAGATGCCAGCTCCTTGCATTCAGTCAGTAGCTTCAAACATTTCTGGTATATGAAAAACATGTTTTTCAATGGCAAAAATCAATGAATATTGTAAATGCACAAACAGTAATATCTCCACATTGCACGGTGCAATTCTGAAATTTTTAGCTTTTTCCTGTTAATCCTAGCATGATAAAGAAGATTCAAAGAGAGTGAGATGCCAGCTCCTTTCATTCAGTCAGTAGCTTCAAACATTTCTGGACGTTTTTCAATGGCAAAAATCAATGAATATTGTAAATGCACAAACAGTAATATCTCCACATTGCAAGGTGCAATTCTGAAATTTTTTGCTTTTTCCTGTTAATCCTAGCATGATAAAGAAGATTCAAAGAGAGTGATATGCCAGCTCCTTTCATTCAGTCAGTAGCTTCAAACATTTCTGGTATATGAAAAACATGTTTTTCAATGGCAAAAATCAATGAATATTGTAAATGCACAAACAGTAATATCTCCACATTGCAAGGTGCAATTCTGAAATTTTTTGCTTTTTCCTGTTAATCCTAGCATGATAAAGAAGATTCAAAGAGAGTGAGATGCCAGCTCCTTTCATTCAGTCAGTAGCTTCAAACATTTCTGGTATATGAAAAACATGTTTTTCAATGGCAAAAATCAATGAATATTGTAAATGCACAAACAGTAATATCTCCACATTGCAAGGTGCAATTCTGAAATTTTTTGCTTTTTCCTGCTAATCCTAGCATGATAAAGAAGATTCAAAGAGAGTGAGATGCCAGCTCCTTTCAGTCAGTAGCTTCAAACATTTCTGGTATATGAAAAACATGTTTTTCAATGGCAAAAATCAATGAATATTGTAAATGCACAAACAGTAATATCTCCACATTGCACGGTGCAATTCTGAAATTTTTTGCTTTTTCCTGCTAATCCTAGCATGATAAAGAAGATTCAAAGAGAGTGAGATGCCAGCTCCTTTCATTCAGTCAGTAGCTTCAAACATTTCTGGACGTTTTTCAATGGCAAAAATCAATGAATATTGTAAATGCACAAACAGTAATATCTTCACATTGCAAGGTGCAATTCTGAAATTTTTTGCTTTTTCCTGTTAATCCTAGCATGATAAAGAAGATTCAAAGAGAGTGAGATGCCAGCTCCTTTCATTCAGTCAGTAGCTTCAAACATTTCTGGTATATGAAAAACATGTTTTTCAATGGCAAAAATCAATGAATATTGTAAATGCACAAACAGTAATATCTCCACATTGCAAGGTGCAATTCTGAAATTTTTTGCTTTATCCTGCTAATCCTAGCATGATAAAGAAGATTCAAAGAGAGTGAGATGCCAGCTCCTTTCATTCAGTCAGTAGCTTCAAACATTTCTGGTATATGAAAAACATGTTTTTCAATGGCAAAAATCAATGAATATTGTAAATGCACAAACAGTAATATCTCCACATTGCAAGGTGCAATTCGGAAATTTTTTGCTTTTTCCTGCTAATCCTAGCATGATAAAGAAGATTCAAAGAGAGTGAGATGCCAGCTCCTTTCATTCAGTCAGTAGCTTCAAACATTTCTGGTATATGAAAAACATGTTTTTCAATGGCAAAAATCAATGAATATTGTAAATGCACAAACAGTAATATCTCCACATTGCACGGTGCAATTCTGAAATTTTTAGCTTTTTCCTGTTAATCCTAGCAAGATAAAGAAGATTCAAAGAGAGTGAGATGCCAGCTCCTTTCATTCAGTCAGTAGCTTCAAACATTTCTGGTATATGAAAAACATGTTTTTCAATGGCAAAAATCAATGAATATTGTAAATGCACAAACAGTAATATCTCCACATTGCAAGGTGCAATTCTGAAATTTTTTGCTTTTTCCTGCTAATCCTAGCATGATAAAGAAGATTCAAAGAGAGTGAGATGCCAGCTCCTTTCATTCAGTCAGTAGCTTCAAACATTTCTGGTATATGAAAAACATGTTTTTCAATGGCAAAAATCAATGAATATTGTAAATGCACAAACAGTAATATCTCCACATTGCACGGTGCAATTCTGAAATTTTAAGCTTTTTCCTGTTAATCCTAGCATGATAAAGAAGATTCAAAGAGAGTGAGATGCCAGCTCCTTTCATTCAGTCAGTAGCTTCAAACATTTCTGGTATATGAAAAACATGTTTTTCAATGGCAAAAATCAATGAATATTGTAAATGCACAAACAGTAATATCTCCACATTGCAAGGTGCAATTCTGAAATTTTTTGCTTTTTCCTGCTAATCCTAGCATGATAAAGAAGATTCAAAGAGAGTGAGATGCCAGCTCCTTTCATTCAGTCAGTAGCTTCAAACATTTCTGGTATATGAAAAACATGTTTTTCAATGGCAAAAATCAATGAATATTGTAAATGCACAAACAGTAATATCTCCACATTGCACGGTGCAATTCTGAAATTTTTAGCTTTTTCCTGTTAATCCTAGCATGATAAAGAAGATTCAAAGAGAGTGAGATGCCAGCTCCTTTCATTCAGTCAGTAGCTTCAAACATTTCTGGTATATGAAAAACATGTTTTTCAATGGCAAAAATCAATGAATATTGTAAATGCACAAACAGTAATATCTCCACATTGCAAGGTGCAATTCTGAAATTTTTTGCTTTTTCCTGTTAATCCTAGCATGATAAAGAAGATTCAAAGAGAGTGAGATGCCAGCTCCTTTCATTCAGTCAGTAGCTTCAAACATTTCTGGTAGAATTGCACCTTGCAATGCGGAGAAATTACTGTTTGTGCATTTACAATATTCATTGATTTTTGCCATTGAAAAACATCATGTTATTCATATACCAGAAATGTTTGAAGCTACTGACTGAATGAAAGGAGCTGGCATCTCACTCTCTTTGAATCTTCTTTATCATGCTAAGAGGAGCAGGAAAAAGCAAAAAATTTCAGAATTGCACCTTGCAATGCGGAGAAATTACTGTTTGTGCATTTACAATATTCATTGATTTTTGCCATTGAAAAACATCATGTTATTCATATACCAGAAATGTTTGAAGCTACTGACTGAATGAAAGGAGCTGGCATCTCACTCTCTTTCAATCTTCTTTATCATGCTAAGAGGAGCAGGAAAAAGCAAAAAATTTCAGAATTGCACCTTGCAATGTGGAGAAATTACTGTTTGTGCATTTACAATATTCATTGATTTTTACCATTGAAAAACGTCCAGAAATGATTGAAGCTACTGACTGAATGAAAGTAACTGGCATCTCACTCTCTTTGAATCTTCTTTATCATGCTAAGAGGAGCAGGAAAAAGCAAAAAATTTCAGACTTGCACCTTGCAATGCGGAGAAATTACTGTTTGTGCATTTACAATATTCATTGATTTTTGCCATTGAAAAACATCGTTATTCATATACCAGAAATGTTTGAAGCTACTGACTGAATGAAAGGAGCTGGCATCTCACTCTCTTTGAATCTTCTTTATCATGCTAAGAGGAGCAGGAAAAAGCAAAAAATTTCAGAATTGCACCTTGCAATGCGGAGAAATTACTGTTTGTGCATTTACAATATTCATTGATTTTTGCCATTGAAAAACGTCCAGAAATGATTGAAGCTACTGACTGAATGAAAGGAGCTGGCATCTCACTCTCTTTGAATCTTCTTTATCATGCTAAGAGGAGCAGGAAAAAGCAAAAAATTTCAGAATTGCACCTTGCAATGCGGAGAAATTACTGTTTGTGCATTTACAATCTTCATTAATTTTTGCCATTGAAAAATGTCCAGAAATGATTGAAGCTACTGACTGAATGAAAGGAGCTGGCATCTCACTCTCTTTGAATCTTCTTTATCATGCTAAGAGGAGCAGGAAAAATCAAAAAATTTCAGAATTGCACCTTGCAATGCAGAGAAATTACTGTTTGTGCATTTACAATATTCATTGATTTTTGCCATTGAAAAACATGTTATTCATATACCAGAAATGTTTGAAGCTACTGACTGAATGAAAGGAGCTGGCACCTCACTCTCTTTGAATCTTCTTTATCATGCTAAGAGGAGCGGGAAAAAGCAAAAAATTTCAGAATTGCACCTTGCAATGCGGAGAAATTACTGTTTGTGCATTTACAATATTCATTGATTTTTGCCATTGAAAAACGTCCAGAAATGATTGAAGGTACTGACTGAATGAAAGGAGCTGGCATCTCACTCTCTTTGAATCTTCTTTATCATGCTAAGAGGAGCAGGAAAAAGCAAAAAATTTCAGAATTGCACCTTGCAATGCGGAGAAATTACTGTTTGTGCATTTACAATATTCATTGATTTTTGCCACTGAAAAACGTCCAGAAATGATTGAAGCTACTGACTGAATGAAAGGAGCTGGCATCTCACTCTCTTTGAATCTTCTTTATCATGCTAAGAGGAGCAGGAAAAAGCAAAAAATTTCAGAATTGCACCTTGCAATGCGGAGAAATTACAGTTTGTGCATTTACAATATTCATTGATTTTTGCCATTGAAAAACATCCAGAAATGATTGAAGCTACTGACTGAATGAAAGGAGCTGGCATCTCACTCTCTTTGAATCTTCTTTATCATGCTAAGAGGAGCAGGAAAAAGCAAAAAATTTCAGAATTGCACCTTGCAATGCGGAGAAATTACTGTTTGTGCATTTACAATATTCATTGATTTTTGCCATTGAAAAACATCATGTTATTCATATACCAGAAATGTTTGAAGCTACTGACTGAATGAAAGGAGCTGGCATCTCACTCTCTTTGAATCTTCTTTATCATGCTAAGAGGAGCAGGAAAAAGCAAAAAATTTCAGAATTGCACCTTGCAATGTGGAGAAATTACTGTTTGTGCATTTACAATATTCATTGATTTTTACCATTGAAAAACGTCCAGAAATGATTGAAGCTACTGACTGAATGAAAGTAGCTGGCATCTCACTCTCTTTGAATCTTCTTTATCATGCTAAGAGGAGCAGGAAAAAGCAAAAAATTTCAGACTTGCACCTTGCAATGCGGAGAAATTACTGTTTGTGCATTTACAATATTCATTGATTTTTGCCATTGAAAAACATCATGTTATTCATATACCAGAAATGTTTGAAGCTACTGACTGAATGAAAGGAGCTGGCATCTCACTCTCTTTGAATCTTCTTTATCATGCTAAGAGGAGCAGGAAAAAGCAAAAAATTTCAGAATTGCACCTTGCAATGCGGAGAAATTACTGTTTGTACATTTACAATATTCATTGATTTTTGCCATTGAAAAACATCCAGAAATGATTGAAGCTACTGACTGAATGAAAGGAGCTGGCATCTCACTCTCTTTGAATCTTCTTTATCATGCTAAGAGGAGCAGGAAAAAGCAAAAAATTTCAGAATTGCACCTTGCAATGCGGAGAAATTACTGTTTGTGCATTTACAATATTCATTGATTTTTGCCATTGAAAAACATCATGTTATTCATATACCAGAAATGTTTGAAGCTACTGACTGAATGAAAGGAGCTGACATCACACTCTCTTTGAATCTTCTTTATCATGCTAAGAGGAGCAGGAAAAAGCAAAAGATTTCAGAATTGCACCTTGCAATGCGGAGAAATTACTGTTTGTGCATTTACAATATTCATTGATTTTTGCCATTGAAAAACATCCAGAAATGATTGAAGCTACTGACTGAATGAAAAGAGCTGGCATCTCACTCTCTTTGAATCTTCTTTATCATGCTAAGAGGAGCAGGAAAAAGCAAAAAATTTCAGAATTGCACCTTGCAATGCGGAGAAATTACTGTTTGTGCATTTACAATATTCATTGATTTTTGCCATTGAAAAACATCATGTTATTCATATACCAGAAATGTTTGAAGCTACTGACTGAATGAAAGGAGCTGGCATCTCACTCTCTTTGAATCTTCTTTATCATGCTAAGAGGAGCAGGAAAAAGCAAAAAATTTCAGAATTGCACCTTGCAATGTGGAGAAATTACTGTTTGTGCATTTACAATATTCATTGATTTTTACCATTGAAAAACGTCCAGAAATGATTGAAGCTACTGACTGAATGAAAGTAGCTGGCATCTCACTCTCTTTGAATCTTCTTTATCATGCTAAGAGGAGCAGGAAAAAGCAAAAAATTTCAGACTTGCACCTTGCAATGCGGAGAAATTACTGTTTGTGCATTTACAATATTCATTGATTTTTGCCATTGAAAAACATCATGTTATTCATATACCAGAAATGTTTGAAGCTACTGACTGAATGAAAGGAGCTGGCATCTCACTCTCTTTGAATCTTCTTTATCATGCTAAGAGGAGCAGGAAAAAGCAAAAAATTTCAGAATTGCACCTTGCAATGCGGAGAAATTACTGTTTGTGCATTTACAATATTCATTGATTTTTGCCATTGAAAAACATCATGTTATTCATATACCAGAAATGTTTGAAGCTACTGACTGAATGAAAGGAGCTGGCATCTCACTCTCTTTGAATCTTCTTTATCATGCTAAGAGGAGCAGGAAAAAGCAAACAATTTCAGAATTGCACCTTGCAATGTGGAGAAATTACTGTTTGTGCATTTACAATATTCATTGATTTTTACCATTGAAAAACGTCCAGAAATGATTGAAGCTACTGACTGAATGAAAGTAGCTGGCATCTCACTCTCTTTGAATCTTCTTTATCATGCTAAGAGGAGCAGGAAAAAGCAAAAAATTTCAGACTTGCACCTTGCAATGCGGAGAAATTACTGTTTGTGCATTTACAATATTCATTGATTTTTGCCATTGAAAAACATCATGTTATTCATATACCAGAAATGTTTGAAGCTACTGACTGAATGAAAGGAGCTGGCATCTCACTCTCTTTGAATCTTCTTTATCATGCTAAGAGGAGCAGGAAAAAGTAAAAAATTTCAGAATTGCACCTTGCAATGCGGAGAAATTACTGTTTGTGCATTTATAATATTCAATGATTTTTGCCATTGAAAAACGTCCAGAAATGATTGAAGCTACTGACTGAACGAAAGGAGCTGGCATCTCACTCTGAATCTTCTTTATCATGCTAAGAGGAGCAGGAAAAAGCAAAAAATTTCAGAATTGCACCTTGCAATGCGGAGAAATTACTGTTTGTGCATTTACAATATTCATTGATTTTTGCCATTGAAAAACATCCAGAAATGATTGAAGCTACTGACTGAATGAAAGGAGCTGGCATCTCACTCTCTTTGAATCTTCTTTATCATGCTAAGAGGAGCAGGAAAAAGCAAAAAATTTCAGAATTGCACCTTGCAATGCGGAGAAATTACTGTTTGTGCATTTACAATATTCATTGATTTTTGCCATTGAAAAACATCATGTTATTCATATACCAGAAATGTTTGAAGCTACTGACTGAATGAAAGGAGCTGACATCTCACTCTCTTTGAATCTTCTTTATCATGCTAAGAGGAGCAGGAAAAAGCAAAAAATTTCAGAATTGCACCTTGCAATGCGGAGAAATTACTGTTTGTGCATTTACAATATTCATTGATTTTTGCCATTGAAAAACGTCCAGAAATGATTGAAGCTACTGACTGAATGAAAGGAGCTGGCATCTCACTCTCTTTGAATCTTCTTTATCATGCTAAGAGGAGCAGGAAAAAGCAAAAAATTTCAGAATTGCACCTTGCAATGCGGAGAAATTACTGTTTGTGCATTTACAATATTCATTGATTTTTGCCATTGAAAAACATGTTATTCATATACCAGAAATGTTTGAAGCTACTGACTGAATGAAAGGAGCTGGCACCTCACTCTCATTGAATCTTCTTTATCATGCTAAGAGGAGCGGGAAAAAGCAAAAAATTTCAGAATTGCACCTTGCAATGCGGAGAAATTACTGTTTGTGCATTTATAATATTCAATGATTTTTGCCATTGAAAAACGTCCAGAAATGATTGAAGCTACTGACTGAACGAAAGGAGCTGGCATCTCACTCTCTTTGAATCTTCTTTATCATGCTAAGAGGAGCAGGAAAAAGCAAAAAATTTCAGAATTGCACCTTGCAATGCGGAGAAATTACTGTTTGTGCATTTACAATATTCATTGATTTTTGCCATTGAAAAACATCATGTTATTCATATACCAGAAATGTTTGAAGCTACTGACTGAATGAAAGGAGCTGACATCTCACTCTCTTTGAATCTTCTTTATCATGCTAAGAGGAGCAGGAAAAAGCAAAAAATTTCAGAATTGCACCTTGCAATGCGGAGAAATTACTGTTTGTGCATTTACAATATTCATTGATTTTTACCATTGAAAAACGTCCAGAAATGATTGAAGCTACTGACTGAATGAAAGTAGCTGGCATCTCACTCTCTTTGAATCTTCTTTATCATGCTAAGAGGAGCAGGAAAAAGCAAAAAATTTCAGACTTGCACCTTGCAATGCGGAGAAATTACTGTTTGTGCATTTACAATATTCATTGATTTTTGCCATTGAAAAACATCATGTTATTCATATACCAGAAATGTTTGAAGCTACTGACTGAATGAAAGGAGCTGGCATCTCACTCTCTTTGAATCTTCTTTATCATGCTAAGAGGAGCAGGAAAAAGCAAACAATTTCAGAATTGCACCTTGCAATGTGGAGAAATTACTGTTTGTGCATTTACAATATTCATTGATTTTTACCATTGAAAAACGTCCAGAAATGATTGAAGCTACTGACTGAATGAAAGTAGCTGGCATCTCACTCTCTTTGAATCTTCTTTATCATGCTAAGAGGAGCAGGAAAAAGCAAAAAATTTCAGACTTGCACCTTGCAATGCGGAGAAATTACTGTTTGTGCATTTACAATATTCATTGATTTTTGCCATTGAAAAACATCATGTTATTCATATACCAGAAATGTTTGAAGCTACTGACTGAATGAAAGGAGCTGGCATCTCACTCTCTTTGAATCTTCTTTATCATGCTAAGAGGAGCAGGAAAAAGTAAAAAATTTCAGAATTGCACCTTGCAATGCGGAGAAATTACTGTTTGTGCATTTATAATATTCAATGATTTTTGCCATTGAAAAACGTCCAGAAATGATTGAAGCTACTGACTGAACGAAAGGAGCTGGCATCTCACTCTCTTTGAATCTTCTTTATCATGCTAAGAGGAGCAGGAAAAAGCAAAAAATTTCAGAATTGCACCTTGCAATGCGGAGAAATTACTGTTTGTGCATTTACAATATTCATTGATTTTTGCCATTGAAAAACATCGTTATTCATATACCAGAAATGTTTGAAGCTACTGACTGAATGAAAGGAGCTGACATCTCACTCTCTTTGAATCTTCTTTATCATGCTAAGAGGAGCAGGAAAAAGCAAAAAATTTCAGAATTGCACCTTGCAATGCGGAGAAATTACTGTTTGTGCATTTACAATATTCATTGATTTTTGCCATTGAAAAACGTCCAGAAATGATTGAAGCTACTGACTGAATGAAAGGAGCTGGCATCTCACTCTCTTTGAATCTTCTTTATCATGCTAAGAGGAGCAGGAAAAAGCAAAAAATTTCAGAATTGCACCTTGCAATGCGGAGAAATTACTGTTTGTGCATTTACAATATTCATTGATTTTTGCCATTGAAAAACATGTTATTCATATACCAGAAATGTTTGAAGCTACTGACTGAATGAAAGGAGCTGGCACCTCACTCTCTTTGAATCTTCTTTATCATGCTAAGAGGAGCGGGAAAAAGCAAAAAATTTCAGAATTGCACCTTGCAATGCGGAGAAATTACTGTTTGTGCATTTATAATATTCAATGATTTTTGCCATTGAAAAACGTCCAGAAATGATTGAAGCTACTGACTGAACGAAAGGAGCTGGCATCTCACTCTCTTTGAATCTTCTTTATCATGCTAAGAGGAGCAGGAAAAAGCAAAAAATTTCAGAATTGCACCTTGCAATGCGGAGAAATTACTGTTTGTGCATTTACAATATTCATTGATTTTTGCCATTGAAAAACATCATGTTATTCATATACCAGAAATGTTTGAAGCTACTGACTGAATGAAAGGAGCTGACATCTCACTCTCTTTGAATCTTCTTTATCATGCTAAGAGGAGCAGGAAAAAGCAAAAAATTTCAGAATTGCACCTTGCAATGCGGAGAAATTACTGTTTGTGCATTTACAATATTCATTGATTTTTGCCATTGAAAAACGTCCAGAAATGATTGAAGCTACTGACTGAATGAAAGGAGCTGGCATCTCACTCTCTTTGAATCTTCTTTATCATGCTAAGAGGAGCAGGAAAAAGCAAAAAATTTCAGAATTGCACCTTGCAATGCGGAGAAATTACTGTTTGTGCATTTACAATATTCATTGATTTTTGCCATTGAAAAACATCATGTTATTCATATACCAGAAATGTTTGAAGCTACTGACTGAATGAAAGGAGCTGGCATCTCACTCTCTTTGAATCTTCTTTATCATGCTAAGAGGAGCAGGAAAAAGCAAAAAATTTCAGAATTGCACCTTGCAATGCGGAGAAATTACTGTTTGTGCATTTACAATATTCATTGATTTTTGCCATTGAAAAACATCCAGAAATGATTGAAGCTACTGACTGAATGAAAGGAGCTGGCATCTCACTCTCTTTGAATCTTCTTTATCATGCTAAGAGGAGCAGGAAAAAGCAAAAAATTTCAGAATTGCACCTTGCAATGCGGAGAAATTACTGTTTGTGCATTTACAATATTCATTGATTTTTGCCATTGAAAAACATCATGTTATTCATATACCAGAAATGTTTGAAGCTACTGACTGAATGAAAGGAGCTGACATCACACTCTCTTTGAATCTTCTTTATCATGCTAAGAGGAGCAGGAAAAAGCAAAAAATTTCAGAATTGCACCTTGCAATGCGGAGAAATTACTGTTTGTGCATTTACAATATTCATTGATTTTTGCCATTGAAAAACATCATGTTATTCATATACCAGAAATGTTTGAAGCTACTGACTGAATGAAAGGAGCTGGCATCTCACTCTCTTTGAATCTTCTTTATCATGCTAAGAGGAGCAGGAAAAAGCAAAAAATTTCAGAATTGCACCTTGCAATGTGGAGAAATTACTGTTTGTGCATTTACAATATTCATTGATTTTTACCATTGAAAAACGTCCAGAAATGATTGAAGCTACTGACTGAATGAAAGTAGCTGGCATCTCACTCTCTTTGAATCTTCTTTATCATGCTAAGAGGAGCAGGAAAAAGCAAAAAATTTCAGACTTGCACCTTGCAATGCGGAGAAATTACTGTTTGTGCATTTACAATATTCATTGATTTTTGCCATTGAAAAACATCATGTTATTCATATACCAGAAATGTTTGAAGCTACTGACTGAATGAAAGGAGCTGGCATCTCACTCTCTTTGAATCTTCTTTATCATGCTAAGAGGAGCAGGAAAAAGCAAAAAATTTCAGAATTGCACCTTGCAATGCGGAGAAATTACTGTTTGTACATTTACAATATTCATTGATTTTTGCCATTGAAAAACATCCAGAAATGATTGAAGCTACTGACTGAATGAAAGGAGCTGGCATCTCACTCTCTTTGAATCTTCTTTATCATGCTAAGAGGAGCAGGAAAAAGCAAAAAATTTCAGAATTGCACCTTGCAATGCGGAGAAATTACTGTTTGTGCATTTACAATATTCATTGATTTTTGCCATTGAAAAACATCATGTTATTCATATACCAGAAATGTTTGAAGCTACTGACTGAATGAAAGGAGCTGACATCACACTCTCTTTGAATCTTCTTTATCATGCTAAGAGGAGCAGGAAAAAGCAAAAGATTTCAGAATTGCACCTTGCAATGCGGAGAAATTACTGTTTGTGCATTTACAATATTCATTGATTTTTGCCATTGAAAAACATCCAGAAATGATTGAAGCTACTGACTGAATGAAAAGAGCTGGCATCTCACTCTCTTTGAATCTTCTTTATCATGCTAAGAGGAGCAGGAAAAAGCAAAAAATTTCAGAATTGCACCTTGCAATGCGGAGAAATTACTGTTTGTGCATTTACAATATTCATTGATTTTTGCCATTGAAAAACATCATGTTATTCATATACCAGAAATGTTTGAAGCTACTGACTGAATGAAAGGAGCTGGCATCTCACTCTCTTTGAATCTTCTTTATCATGCTAAGAGGAGCAGGAAAAAGCAAAAAATTTCAGAATTGCACCTTGCAATGTGGAGAAATTACTGTTTGTGCATTTACAATATTCATTGATTTTTACGATTGAAAAACGTCCAGAAATGATTGAAGCTACTGACTGAATGAAAGTAGCTGGCATCTCACTCTCTTTGAATCTTCTTTATCATGCTAAGAGGAGCAGGAAAAAGCAAAAAATTTCAGACTTGCACCTTGCAATGCGGAGAAATTACTGTTTGTGCATTTACAATATTCATTGATTTTTGCCATTGAAAAACATCATGTTATTCATATACCAGAAATGTTTGAAGCTACTGACTGAATGAAAGGAGCTGGCATCTCACTCTCTTTGAATCTTCTTTATCATGCTAAGAGGAGCAGGAAAAAGCAAAAAATTTCAGAATTGCACCTTGCAATGCGGAGAAATTACTGTTTGTGCATTTACAATATTCATTGATTTTTGCCATTGAAAAACATCATGTTATTCATATACCAGAAATGTTTGAAGCTACTGACTGAATGAAAGGAGCTGGCATCTCACTCTCTTTGAATCTTCTTTATCATGCTAAGAGGAGCAGGAAAAAGCAAACAATTTCAGAATTGCACCTTGCAATGTGGAGAAATTACTGTTTGTGCATTTACAATATTCATTGATTTTTACCATTGAAAAACGTCCAGAAATGATTGAAGCTACTGACTGAATGAAAGTAGCTGGCATCTCACTCTCTTTGAATCTTCTTTATCATGCTAAGAGGAGCAGGAAAAAGCAAAAAATTTCAGACTTGCACCTTGCAATGCGGAGAAATTACTGTTTGTGCATTTACAATATTCATTGATTTTTGCCATTGAAAAACATCATGTTATTCATATACCAGAAATGTTTGAAGCTACTGACTGAATGAAAGGAGCTGGCATCTCACTCTCTTTGAATCTTCTTTATCATGCTAAGAGGAGCAGGAAAAAGTAAAAAATTTCAGAATTGCACCTTGCAATGCGGAGAAATTACTGTTTGTGCATTTATAATATTCAATGATTTTTGCCATTGAAAAACGTCCAGAAATGATTGAAGCTACTGACTGAACGAAAGGAGCTGGCATCTCACTCTGAATCTTCTTTATCATGCTAAGAGGAGCAGGAAAAAGCAAAAAATTTCAGAATTGCACCTTGCAATGCGGAGAAATTACTGTTTGTGCATTTACAATATTCATTGATTTTTGCCATTGAAAAACATCCAGAAATGATTGAAGCTACTGACTGAATGAAAGGAGCTGGCATCTCACTCTCTTTGAATCTTCTTTATCATGCTAAGAGGAGCAGGAAAAAGCAAAAAATTTCAGAATTGCACCTTGCAATGCGGAGAAATTACTGTTTGTGCATTTACAATATTCATTGATTTTTGCCATTGAAAAACATCATGTTATTCATATACCAGAAATGTTTGAAGCTACTGACTGAATGAAAGGAGCTGACATCTCACTCTCTTTGAATCTTCTTTATCATGCTAAGAGGAGCAGGAAAAAGCAAAAAATTTCAGAATTGCACCTTGCAATGCGGAGAAATTACTGTTTGTGCATTTACAATATTCATTGATTTTTGCCATTGAAAAACGTCCAGAAATGATTGAAGCTACTGACTGAATGAAAGGAGCTGGCATCTCACTCTCTTTGAATCTTCTTTATCATGCTAAGAGGAGCAGGAAAAAGCAAAAAATTTCAGAATTGCACCTTGCAATGCGGAGAAATTACTGTTTGTGCATTTACAATATTCATTGATTTTTGCCATTGAAAAACATGTTATTCATATACCAGAAATGTTTGAAGCTACTGACTGAATGAAAGGAGCTGGCACCTCACTCTCATTGAATCTTCTTTATCATGCTAAGAGGAGCGGGAAAAAGCAAAAAATTTCAGAATTGCACCTTGCAATGCGGAGAAATTACTGTTTGTGCATTTATAATATTCAATGATTTTTGCCATTGAAAAACGTCCAGAAATGATTGAAGCTACTGACTGAACGAAAGGAGCTGGCATCTCACTCTCTTTGAATCTTCTTTATCATGCTAAGAGGAGCAGGAAAAAGCAAAAAATTTCAGAATTGCACCTTGCAATGCGGAGAAATTACTGTTTGTGCATTTACAATATTCATTGATTTTTGCCATTGAAAAACATCATGTTATTCATATACCAGAAATGTTTGAAGCTACTGACTGAATGAAAGGAGCTGACATCTCACTCTCTTTGAATCTTCTTTATCATGCTAAGAGGAGCAGGAAAAAGCAAAAAATTTCAGAATTGCACCTTGCAATGCGGAGAAATTACTGTTTGTGCATTTACAATATTCATTGATTTTTACCATTGAAAAACGTCCAGAAATGATTGAAGCTACTGACTGAATGAAAGTAGCTGGCATCTCACTCTCTTTGAATCTTCTTTATCATGCTAAGAGGAGCAGGAAAAAGCAAAAAATTTCAGACTTGCACCTTGCAATGCGGAGAAATTACTGTTTGTGCATTTACAATATTCATTGATTTTTGCCATTGAAAAACATCATGTTATTCATATACCAGAAATGTTTGAAGCTACTGACTGAATGAAAGGAGCTGGCATCTCACTCTCTTTGAATCTTCTTTATCATGCTAAGAGGAGCAGGAAAAAGCAAACAATTTCAGAATTGCACCTTGCAATGTGGAGAAATTACTGTTTGTGCATTTACAATATTCATTGATTTTTACCATTGAAAAACGTCCAGAAATGATTGAAGCTACTGACTGAATGAAAGTAGCTGGCATCTCACTCTCTTTGAATCTTCTTTATCATGCTAAGAGGAGCAGGAAAAAGCAAAAAATTTCAGACTTGCACCTTGCAATGCGGAGAAATTACTGTTTGTGCATTTACAATATTCATTGATTTTTGCCATTGAAAAACATCATGTTATTCATATACCAGAAATGTTTGAAGCTACTGACTGAATGAAAGGAGCTGGCATCTCACTCTCTTTGAATCTTCTTTATCATGCTAAGAGGAGCAGGAAAAAGTAAAAAATTTCAGAATTGCACCTTGCAATGCGGAGAAATTACTGTTTGTGCATTTATAATATTCAATGATTTTTGCCATTGAAAAACGTCCAGAAATGATTGAAGCTACTGACTGAACGAAAGGAGCTGGCATCTCACTCTCTTTGAATCTTCTTTATCATGCTAAGAGGAGCAGGAAAAAGCAAAAAATTTCAGAATTGCACCTTGCAATGCGGAGAAATTACTGTTTGTGCATTTACAATATTCATTGATTTTTGCCATTGAAAAACATCCAGAAATGATTGAAGCTACTGACTGAATGAAAGGAGCTGGCATCTCACTCTCTTTGAATCTTCTTTATCATGCTAAGAGGAGCAGGAAAAAGCAAAAAATTTCAGAATTGCACCTTGCAATGCGGAGAAATTACTGTTTGTGCATTTACAATATTCATTGATTTTTGCCATTGAAAAACATCGTTATTCATATACCAGAAATGTTTGAAGCTACTGACTGAATGAAAGGAGCTGACATCTCACTCTCTTTGAATCTTCTTTATCATGCTAAGAGGAGCAGGAAAAAGCAAAAAATTTCAGAATTGCACCTTGCAATGCGGAGAAATTACTGTTTGTGCATTTACAATATTCATTGATTTTTGCCATTGAAAAACGTCCAGAAATGATTGAAGCTACTGACTGAATGAAAGGAGCTGGCATCTCACTCTCTTTGAATCTTCTTTATCATGCTAAGAGGAGCAGGAAAAAGCAAAAAATTTCAGAATTGCACCTTGCAATGCGGAGAAATTACTGTTTGTGCATTTACAATATTCATTGATTTTTGCCATTGAAAAACATGTTATTCATATACCAGAAATGTTTGAAGCTACTGACTGAATGAAAGGAGCTGGCACCTCACTCTCTTTGAATCTTCTTTATCATGCTAAGAGGAGCGGGAAAAAGCAAAAAATTTCAGAATTGCACCTTGCAATGCGGAGAAATTACTGTTTGTGCATTTATAATATTCAATGATTTTTGCCATTGAAAAACGTCCAGAAATGATTGAAGCTACTGACTGAACGAAAGGAGCTGGCATCTCACTCTCTTTGAATCTTCTTTATCATGCTAAGAGGAGCAGGAAAAAGCAAAAAATTTCAGAATTGCACCTTGCAATGCGGAGAAATTACTGTTTGTGCATTTACAATATTCATTGATTTTTGCCATTGAAAAACATCATGTTATTCATATACCAGAAATGTTTGAAGCTACTGACTGAATGAAAGGAGCTGACATCTCACTCTCTTTGAATCTTCTTTATCATGCTAAGAGGAGCAGGAAAAAGCAAAAAATTTCAGAATTGCACCTTGCAATGCGGAGAAATTACTGTTTGTGCATTTACAATATTCATTGATTTTTGCCATTGAAAAACGTCCAGAAATGATTGAAGCTACTGACTGAATGAAAGGAGCTGGCATCTCACTCTCTTTGAATCTTCTTTATCATGCTAAGAGGAGCAGGAAAAAGCAAAAAATTTCAGAATTGCACCTTGCAATGCGGAGAAATTACTGTTTGTGCATTTACAATATTCATTGATTTTTGCCATTGAAAAACATCATGTTATTCATATACCAGAAATGTTTGAAGCTACTGACTGAATGAAAGGAGCTGGCATCTCACTCTCTTTGAATCTTCTTTATCATGCTAAGAGGAGCAGGAAAAAGCAAAAAATTTCAGAATTGCACCTTGCAATGCGGAGAAATTACTGTTTGTGCATTTACAATATTCATTGATTTTTGCCATTGAAAAACATCCAGAAATGATTGAAGCTACTGACTGAATGAAAGGAGCTGGCATCTCACTCTCTTTGAATCTTCTTTATCATGCTAAGAGGAGCAGGAAAAAGCAAAAAATTTCAGAATTGCACCTTGCAATGCGGAGAAATTACTGTTTGTGCATTTACAATATTCATTGATTTTTGCCATTGAAAAACATCATGTTATTCATATACCAGAAATGTTTGAAGCTACTGACTGAATGAAAGGAGCTGACATCACACTCTCTTTGAATCTTCTTTATCATGCTAAGAGGAGCAGGAAAAAGCAAAAAATTTCAGAATTGCACCTTGCAATGCGGAGAAATTACTGTTTGTGCATTTACAATATTCATTGATTTTTGCCATTGAAAAACATCCAGAAATGATTGAAGCTACTGACTGAATGAAAAGAGCTGGCATCTCACTCTCTTTGAATCTTCTTTATCATGCTAAGAGGAGCAGGAAAAAGCAAAAAATTTCAGAATTGCACCTTGCAATGCGGAGAAATTACTGTTTGTGCATTTACAATATTCATTGATTTTTGCCATTGAAAAACATCATGTTATTCATATACCAGAAATGTTTGAAGCTACTGACTGAATGAAAGGAGCTGGCATCTCACTCTCTTTGAATCTTCTTTATCATGCTAAGAGGAGCAGGAAAAAGCAAAAAATTTCAGAATTGCACCTTGCAATGCGGAGAAATTACTGTTTGTGCATTTACAATATTCATTGATTTTTGCCATTGAAAAACGTCCAGAAATGATTGAAGGTACTGACTGAATGAAAGGAGCTGGCATCTCACTCTCTTTGAATCTTCTTTATCATGCTAAGAGGAGCAGGAAAAAGCAAAAAATTTCAGAATTGCACCTTGCAATGCGGAGAAATTACTGTTTGTGCATTTACAATATTCATTGGTTTTTGCCATTGAAAAATGTCCAGAAATGATTGAAGCTACTGACTGAATGAAAGGAGCTGGCATCTCACTCTCTTTGAATCTTCTTTATCATGCTAAGAGGAGCAGGAAAAAGCAAAAAATTTCAGAATTGCACCTTGCAATGCGGAGAAATTACAGTTTGTGCATTTACAATATTCATTGATTTTTGCCATTGAAAAACATCCAGAAATTATTGAAGCTACTGACTGAATGAAAGGAGCTGGCATCTCACTCTCTTTGAATCTTCTTTATCATGCTAAGAGGAGCAGGAAAAAGCAAAAAATTTCAGAATTGCACCTTGCAATGTGGAGAAATTACTGTTTGTGCATTTACAATATTCATTGATTTTTACCATTGAAAAACGTCCAGAAATGATTGAAGCTACTGACTGAATGAAAGTAGCTGGCATCTCACTCTCTTTGAATCTTCTTTATCATGCTAAGAGGAGCAGGAAAAAGCAAAAAATTTCAGACTTGCACCTTGCAATGCGGAGAAATTACTGTTTGTGCATTTACAATATTCATTGATTTTTGCCATTGAAAAACATCATGTTATTCATATACCAGAAATGTTTGAAGCTACTGACTGAATGAAAGGAGCTGGCATCTCACTCTCTTTGAATCTTCTTTATCATGCTAAGAGGAGCAGGAAAAAGCAAAAAATTTCAGAATTGCACCTTGCAATGCGGAGAAATTACTGTTTGTGCATTTACAATATTCATTGATTTTTGCCATTGAAAAACATCATGTTATTCATATACCAGAAATGTTTGAAGCTACTGACTGAATGAAAGGAGCTGGCATCTCACTCTCTTTGAATCTTCTTTATCATGCTAAGAGGAGCAGGAAAAAGCAAAAAATTTCAGAATTGCACCTTGCAATGTGGAGAAATTACTGTTTGTGCATTTACAATATTCATTGATTTTTACCATTGAAAAACGTCCAGAAATGATTGAAGCTACTGACTGAATGAAAGTAGCTGGCATCTCACTCTCTTTGAATCTTCTTTATCATGCTAAGAGGAGCAGGAAAAAGCAAAAAATTTCAGACTTGCACCTTGCAATGCGGAGAAATTACTGTTTGTGCATTTACAATATTCATTGATTTTTGCCATTGAAAAACATCATGTTATTCATATACCAGAAATGTTTGAAGCTACTGACTGAATGAAAGGAGCTGGCATCTCACTCTCTTTGAATCTTCTTTATCATGCTAAGAGGAGCAGGAAAAAGCAAACAATTTCAGAATTGCACCTTGCAATGTGGAGAAATTACTGTTTGTGCATTTACAATATTCATTGATTTTTACCATTGAAAAACGTCCAGAAATGATTGAAGCTACTGACTGAACGAAAGGAGCTGGCATCTCACTCTCTTTGAATCTTCTTTATCATGCTAAGAGGAGCAGGAAAAAGCAAAAAATTTCAGAATTGCACCTTGCAATGCGGAGAAATTACTGTTTGTGCATTTACAATATTCATTGATTTTTGCCATTGAAAAACATCCAGAAATGATTGAAGCTACTGACTGAATGAAAGGAGCTGGCATCTCACTCTCTTTGAATCTTCTTTATCATGCTAAGAGGAGCAGGAAAAAGCAAAAAATTTCAGAATTGCACCTTGCAATGCGGAGAAATTACTGTTTGTGCATTTACAATATTCATTGATTTTTGCCATTGAAAAACATCATGTTATTCATATACCAGAAATGTTTGAAGCTACTGACTGAATGAAAGGAGCTGACATCTCACTCTCTTTGAATCTTCTTTATCATGCTAAGAGGAGCAGGAAAAAGCAAAAAATTTCAGAATTGCACCTTGCAATGCGGAGAAATTACTGTTTGTGCATTTACAATATTCATTGATTTTTGCCATTGAAAAACGTCCAGAAATGATTGAAGCTACTGACTGAATGAAAGGAGCTGGCATCTCACTCTCTTTGAATCTTCTTTATCATGCTAAGAGGAGCAGGAAAAAGCAAAAAATTTCAGAATTGCACCTTGCAATGCGGAGAAATTACTGTTTGTGCATTTAGAATATTCATTGATTTTTGCCATTGAAAAACATGTTATTCATATACCAGAAATGTTTGAAGCTGCTGACTGAATGAAAGGAGCTGGCACCTCACTCTCTTTGAATCTTCTTTATCATGCTAAGAGGAGCGGGAAAAAGCAAAAAATTTCAGAATTGCACCTTGCAATGCGGAGAAATTACTGTTTGTGCATTTATAATATTCAATGATTTTTGCCATTGAAAAACGTCCAGAAATGATTGAAGCTACTGACTGAACGAAAGGAGCTGGCATCTCACTCTCCTTGAATCTTCTTTATCATGCTAAGAGGAGCAGGAAAAAGCAAAAAATTTCAGAATTGCACCTTGCAATGCGGAGAAATTACTGTTTGTGCATTTACAATATTCATTGATTTTTGCCATTGAAAAACATCCAGAAATGATTGAAGCTACTGACTGAATGAAAGGAGCTGGCATCTCACTCTCTTTGAATCTTCTTTATCATGCTAAGAGGAGCAGGAAAAAGCAAAAAATTTCAGAATTGCACCTTGCAATGCGGAGAAATTACTGTTTGTGCATTTACAATATTCATTGATTTTTGCCATTGAAAAACATCATGTTATTCATGTACCAGAAATGTTTGAAGCTACTGACTGAATGAAAGGAGCTGACATCTCACTCTCTTTGAATCTTCTTTATCATGCTAAGAGGAGCAGGAAAAAGCAAAAAATTTCAGAATTGCACCTTGCAATGCGGAGAAATTACTGTTTGTGCATTTACAATATTCATTGATTTTTGCCATTGAAAAACGTCCAGAAATGATTGAAGCTACTGACTGAATGAAAGGAGCTGGCATCTCACTCTCTTTGAATCTTCTTTATCATGCTAAGAGGAGCAGGAAAAAGCAAAAAATTTCAGAATTGCACCTTGCAATGCGGAGAAATTACTGTTTGTGCATTTACAATATTCATTGATTTTTGCCATTGAAAAACATGTTATTCATATACCAGAAATGTTTGAAGCTACTGACTGAATGAAAGGAGCTGGCACCTCACTCTCTTTGAATCTTCTTTATCATGCTCAGAGGAGCGGGAAAAAGCAAAAAATTTCAGAATTGCACCTTGCAATGCGGAGAAATTACTGTTTGTGCATTTACAATATTCATTGATTTTTGCCATTGAAAAACGTCCAGAAATGATTGAAGGTACTGACTGAATGAAAGGAGCTGGCATCTCACTCTCTTTGAATCTTCTTTATCATGCTAAGAGGAGCAGGAAAAAGCAAAAAATTTCAGAATTGCACCTTGCAATGCGGAGAAATTACTGTTTGTGCATTTACAATATTCATTGGTTTTTGCCATTGAAAAACGTCCAGAAATGATTGAAGCTACTGACTGAATGAAAGGAGCTGGCATCTCACTCTCTTTGAATCTTCTTTATCATGCTAAGAGGAGCAGGAAAAAGCAAAAAATTTCAGAATTGCACCTTGCAATGCGGAGAAATTACAGTTTGTGCATTTACAATATTCATTGATTTTTGCCATTGAAAAACATCCAGAAATGATTGAAGCTACTGACTGAATGAAAGGAGCTGGCATCTCACTCTCTTTGAATCTTCTTTATCATGCTAAGAGGAGCAGGAAAAAGCAAAAAATTTCAGAATTGCACCTTGCAATGCGGAGAAATTACTGTTTGTGCATTTACAATATTCATTGATTTTTGCCATTGAAAAACATCATGTTATTCATATACCAGAAATGTTTGAAGCTACTGACTGAATGAAAGGAGCTGACATCACAATCTCTTTGAATCTTCTTTATCATGCTAAGAGGAGCAGGAAAAAGCAAAAAATTTCAGAATTGCACCTTGCAATGCGGAGAAATTACTGTTTGTGCATTTACAATATTCATTGATTTTTGCCATTGAAAAACATCCAGAAATGATTGAAGCTACTGACTGAATGAAAAGAGCTGGCATCTCACTCTTTGAATCTTCTTTATCATGCTAAGAGGAGCAGGAAAAAGCAAAAAATTTCAGAATTGCACCTTGCAATGCGGAGAAATTACTGTTTGTGCATTTACAATATTCATTGATTTTTGCCATTGAAAAACATCATGTTATTCATATACCAGAAATGTTTGAAGCTACTGACTGAATGAAAGGAGCTGGCATCTCACTCTCTTTGAATCTTCTTTATCATGCTAAGAGGAGCAGGAAAAAGCAAAAAATTTCAGAATTGCACCTTGCAATGCGGAGAAATTACTGTTTGTGCATTTACAATATTCATTGATTTTTGCCATTGAAAAACGTCCAGAAATGATTGAAGCTACTGACTGAATGAAAGGAGCTGGCATCTCACTCTCTTTGAATCTTCTTTATCATGCTAAGAGGAGCAGGAAAAAGCAAAAAATTTCAGAATTGCACCTTGCAATGCGGAGAAATTACTGTTTGTGCATTTACAATATTCATTGGTTTTTGCCATTGAAAAATGTCCAGAAATGATTGAAGCTACTGACTGAATGAAAGGAGCTGGCATCTCACTCTCTTTGAATCTTCTTTATCATGCTAAGAGGAGCAGGAAAAAGCAAAAAATTTCAGAATTGCACCTTGCAATGCGGAGAAATTACAGTTTGTGCATTTACAATATTCATTGATTTTTGCCATTGAAAAACATCCAGAAATTATTGAAGCTACTGACTGAATGAAAGGAGCTGGCATCTCACTCTCTTTGAATCTTCTTTATCATGCTAAGAGGAGCAGGAAAAAGCAAAAAATTTCAGAATTGCACCTTGCAATGTGGAGAAATTACTGTTTGTGCATTTACAATATTCATTGATTTTTACCATTGAAAAACGTCCAGAAATGATTGAAGCTACTGACTGAATGAAAGTAGCTGGCATCTCACTCTCTTTGAATCTTCTTTATCATGCTAAGAGGAGCAGGAAAAAGCAAAAAATTTCAGACTTGCACCTTGCAATGCGGAGAAATTACTGTTTGTGCATTTACAATATTCATTGATTTTTGCCATTGAAAAACATCATGTTATTCATATACCAGAAATGTTTGAAGCTACTGACTGAATGAAAGGAGCTGGCATCTCACTCTCTTTGAATCTTCTTTATCATGCTAAGAGGAGCAGGAAAAAGCAAAAAATTTCAGAATTGCACCTTGCAATGCGGAGAAATTACTGTTTGTGCATTTACAATATTCATTGATTTTTGCCATTGAAAAACATCATGTTATTCATATACCAGAAATGTTTGAAGCTACTGACTGAATGAAAGGAGCTGGCATCTCACTCTCTTTGAATCTTCTTTATCATGCTAAGAGGAGCAGGAAAAAGCAAAAAATTTCAGAATTGCACCTTGCAATGTGGAGAAATTACTGTTTGTGCATTTACAATATTCATTGATTTTTACCATTGAAAAACGTCCAGAAATGATTGAAGCTACTGACTGAATGAAAGTAGCTGGCATCTCACTCTCTTTGAATCTTCTTTATCATGCTAAGAGGAGCAGGAAAAAGCAAAAAATTTCAGACTTGCACCTTGCAATGCGGAGAAATTACTGTTTGTGCATTTACAATATTCATTGATTTTTGCCATTGAAAAACATCATGTTATTCATATACCAGAAATGTTTGAAGCTACTGACTGAATGAAAGGAGCTGGCATCTCACTCTCTTTGAATCTTCTTTATCATGCTAAGAGGAGCAGGAAAAAGCAAAAAATTTCAGAATTGCACCTTGCAATGCGGAGAAATTACTGTTTGTGCATTTACAATATTCATTGATTTTTGCCATTGAAAAACATCATGTTATTCATATACCAGAAATGATTGAAGCTACTGACTGAATGAAAGGAGCTGGCATCTCACTCTCTTTGAATCTTCTTTATCATGCTAAGAGGAGCAGGAAAAAGTAAAAAATTTCAGAATTGCACCTTGCAATGCGGAGAAATTACTGTTTGTGCATTTATAATATTCAATGATTTTTGCCATTGAAAAACGTCCAGAAATGATTGAAGCTACTGACTGAACGAAAGGAGCTGGCATCTCACTCTCTTTGAATCTTCTTTATCATGCTAAGAGGAGCAGGAAAAAGCAAAAAATTTCAGAATTGCACCTTGCAATGCGGAGAAATTACTGTTTGTGCATTTACAATATTCATTGATTTTTGCCATTGAAAAACATCCAGAAATGATTGAAGCTACTGACTGAATGAAAGGAGCTGGCATCTCACTCTCTTTGAATCTTCTTTATCATGCTAAGAGGAGCAGGAAAAAGCAAAAAATTTCAGAATTGCACCTTGCAATGCGGAGAAATTACTGTTTGTGCATTTACAATATTCATTGATTTTTGCCATTGAAAAACATCATGTTATTCATATACCAGAAATGTTTGAAGCTACTGACTGAATGAAAGGAGCTGACATCTCACTCTCTTTGAATCTTCTTTATCATGCTAAGAGGAGCAGGAAAAAGCAAAAAATTTCAGAATTGCACCTTGCAATGCGGAGAAATTACTGTTTGTGCATTTACAATATTCATTGATTTTTGCCATTGAAAAACGTCCAGAAATGATTGAAGCTACTGACTGAATGAAAGGAGCTGGCATCTCACTCTCTTTGAATCTTCTTTATCATGCTAAGAGGAGCAGGAAAAAGCAAAAAATTTCAGAATTGCACCTTGCAATGCGGAGAAATTACTGTTTGTGCATTTACAATATTCATTGATTTTTGCCATTGAAAAACATGTTATTCATATACCAGAAATGTTTGAAGCTACTGACTGAATGAAAGGAGCTGGCACCTCACTCTCTTTGAATCTTCTTTATCATGCTAAGAGGAGCGGGAAAAAGCAAAAAATTTCAGAATTGCACCTTGCAATGCGGAGAAATTACTGTTTGTGCATTTATAATATTCAATGATTTTTGCCATTGAAAAACGTCCAGAAATGATTGAAGCTACTGACTGAACGAAAGGAGCTGGCATCTCACTCTCCTTGAATCTTCTTTATCATGCTAAGAGGAGCAGGAAAAAGCAAAAAATTTCAGAATTGCACCTTGCAATGCGGAGAAATTACTGTTTGTGCATTTACAATATTCATTGATTTTTGCCATTGAAAAACATCCAGAAATGATTGAAGCTACTGACTGAATGAAAGGAGCTGGCATCTCACTCTCTTTGAATCTTCTTTATCATGCTAAGAGGAGCAGGAAAAAGCAAAAAATTTCAGAATTGCACCTTGCAATGCGGAGAAATTACTGTTTGTGCATTTACAATATTCATTGATTTTTGCCATTGAAAAACATCATGTTATTCATGTACCAGAAATGTTTGAAGCTACTGACTGAATGAAAGGAGCTGACATCTCACTCTCTTTGAATCTTCTTTATCATGCTAAGAGGAGCAGGAAAAAGCAAAAAATTTCAGAATTGCACCTTGCAATGCGGAGAAATTACTGTTTGTGCATTTACAATATTCATTGATTTTTGCCATTGAAAAACGTCCAGAAATGATTGAAGCTACTGACTGAATGAAAGGAGCTGGCATCTCACTCTCTTTGAATCTTCTTTATCATGCTAAGAGGAGCAGGAAAAAGCAAAAAATTTCAGAATTGCACCTTGCAATGCGGAGAAATTACTGTTTGTGCATTTACAATATTCATTGATTTTTGCCATTGAAAAACATGTTATTCATATACCAGAAATGTTTGAAGCTACTGACTGAATGAAAGGAGCTGGCACCTCACTCTCTTTGAATCTTCTTTATCATGCTAAGAGGAGCGGGAAAAAGCAAAAAATTTCAGAATTGCACCTTGCAATGCGGAGAAATTACTGTTTGTGCATTTACAATATTCATTGATTTTTGCCATTGAAAAACGTCCAGAAATGATTGAAGGTACTGACTGAATGAAAGGAGCTGGCATCTCACTCTCTTTGAATCTTCTTTATCATGCTAAGAGGAGCAGGAAAAAGCAAAAAATTTCAGAATTGCACCTTGCAATGCGGAGAAATTACTGTTTGTGCATTTACAATATTCATTGGTTTTTGCCATTGAAAAACGTCCAGAAATGATTGAAGCTACTGACTGAATGAAAGGAGCTGGCATCTCACTCTCTTTGAATCTTCTTTATCATGCTAAGAGGAGCAGGAAAAAGCAAAAAATTTCAGAATTGCACCTTGCAATGCGGAGAAATTACAGTTTGTGCATTTACAATATTCATTGATTTTTGCCATTGAAAAACATCCAGAAATGATTGAAGCTACTGACTGAATGAAAGGAGCTGGCATCTCACTCTCTTTGAATCTTCTTTATCATGCTAAGAGGAGCAGGAAAAAGCAAAAAATTTCAGAATTGCACCTTGCAATGCGGAGAAATTACTGTTTGTGCATTTACAATATTCATTGATTTTTGCCATTGAAAAACATCATGTTATTCATATACCAGAAATGTTTGAAGCTACTGACTGAATGAAAGGAGCTGGCATCTCACTCTCTTTGAATCTTCTTTATCATGCTAAGAGGAGCAGGAAAAAGCAAAAAATTTCAGAATTGCACCTTGCAATGTGGAGAAATTACTGTTTGTGCATTTACAATATTCATTGATTTTTACCATTGAAAAACGTCCAGAAATGATTGAAGCTACTGACTGAATGAAAGTAGCTGGCATCTCACTCTCTTTGAATCTTCTTTATCATGCTAAGAGGAGCAGGAAAAAGCAAAAAATTTCAGACTTGCACCTTGCAATGCGGAGAAATTACTGTTTGTGCATTTACAATATTCATTGATTTTTGCCATTGAAAAACATCATGTTATTCATATACCAGAAATGTTTGAAGCTACTGACTGAATGAAAGGAGCTGGTATCTCACTCTCTTTGAATCTTCTTTATCATGCTAAGAGGAGCAGGAAAAAGCAAAAAATTTCAGAATTGCACCTTGCAATGCGGAGAAATTACTGTTTGTGCATTTACAATATTCATTGATTTTTGCCATTGAAAAACATCATGTTATTCATATACCAGAAATGTTTGAAGCTACTGACTGAATGAAAGGAGCTGGCATCTCACTCTCTTTGAATCTTCTTTATCATGCTAAGAGGAGCAGGAAAAAGCAAAAAATTTCAGAATTGCACCTTGCAATGTGGAGAAATTACTGTTTGTGCATTTACAATATTCATTGATTTTTACCATTGAAAAACGTCCAGAAATGATTGAAGCTACTGACTGAATGAAAGTAGCTGGCATCTCACTCTCTTTGAATCTTCTTTATCATGCTAAGAGGAGCAGGAAAAAGCAAAAAAATTTCAGACTTGCACCTTGCAATGCGGAGAAATTACTGTTTGTGCATTTACAATATTCATTGATTTTTGCCATTGAAAAACATCATGTTATTCATATACCAGAAATGTTTGAAGCTACTGACTGAATGAAAGGAGCTGGCATCTCACTCTCTTTGAATCTTCTTTATCATGCTAAGAGGAGCAGGAAAAAGCAAAAAATTTCAGAATTGCACCTTGCAATGCGGAGAAATTACTGTTTGTGCATTTACAATATTCATTGATTTTTGCCATTGAAAAACATCCAGAAATGATTGAAGCTACTGACTGAATGAAAGGAGCTGGCATCTCACTCTCTTTGAATCTTCTTTATCATGCTAAGAGGAGCAGGAAAAAGCAAAAAATTTCAGAATTGCATCTTGCAATGCGGAGAAATTACTGTTTGTGCATTTACAATATTCATTGATTTTTGCCATTGAAAAACATGTTATTCATATACCAGAAATGTTTGAAGCTACTGACTGAATGAAAGGAGCTGACATCTCACTCTCTTTGAATCTTCTTTATCATGCTAAGAGGAGCAGGAAAAAGCAAAAAATTTCAGAATTGCACCTTGCAATGCGGAGAAATTACTGTTTGTGCATTTACAATATTCATTGATTTTTGCCATTGAAAAACATCCAGAAATGATTGAAGCTACTGACTGAATGAAAGGAGCTGGCATCTCACTCTTTTTGAATCTTCTTTATCATGCTAAGAGGAGCAGGAAAAAGCAAAAAATTTCAGAATTGCACCTTGCAATGCGGAGAAATTACTGTTTGTGCATTTACAATATTCATTGATTTTTGCCATTGAAAAACATCATGTTATTCATATACCAGAAATGTTTGAAGCTACTGACTGAATGAAAGGAGCTGGCATCTCACTCTCTTTGAATCTTCTTTATCATGCTAAGAGGAGCAGGAAAAAGCAAAAAATTTCAGAATTGCACCTTGCAATGCGGAGAAATTACTGTTTGTGCATTTTCAATATTCATTGATTTTTGCCATTGAAAAACATCATGTTATTCATATACCAGAAATGTTTGAAGCTACTGACTGAATGAAAGGAGCTGGCATCTCACTCTCTTTGAATCTTCTTTATCATGCTAAGAGGAGCAGGAAAAAGCAAAAAATTTCAGAATTGCACCTTGCAATGTGGAGAAATTACTGTTTGTGCATTTACAATATTCATTGATTTTTACCATTGAAAAACGTCCAGAAATGATTGAAGCTACTGACTGAATGAAAGTAACTGGCATCTCACTCTCTTTGAATCTTCTTTATCATGCTAAGAGGAGCAGGAAAAAGCAAAAAATTTCAGACTTGCACCTTGCAATGCGGAGAAATTACTGTTTGTGCATTTACAATATTCATTGATTTTTGCCATTGAAAAACATCATGTTATTCATATACCAGAAATGTTTGAAGCTACTGACTGAATGAAAGGAGCTGGCATCTCACTCTCTTTGAATCTTCTTTATCATGCTAAGAGGAGCAGGAAAAAGCAAAAAATTTCAGAATTGCACCTTGCAATGCGGAGAAATTACTGTTTGTGCATTTACAATATTCATTGATTTTTGCCATTGAAAAACATCATGTTATTCATATACCAGAAATGTTTGAAGCTACTGACTGAATGAAAGGAGCTGGCATCTCACTCTCTTTGAATCTTCTTTATCATGCTAAGAGGAGCAGGAAAAAGCAAAAAATTTCAGAATTGCACCTTGCAATGCGGAGAAATTACTGTTTGTGCTTTTACAATATTCATTGATTTTTGCCATTGAAAAATGTCCAGAAATGATTGAAGCTACTGACTGAATGAAAGGAGCTGGCATCTCACTCTCTTTGAATCTTCTTTATCATGCTAAGAGGAGCAGGAAAAATCAAAAAATTTCAGAATTGCACCTTGCAATGCGGAGAAATTACTGTTTGTGCATTTACAATATTCATTGATTTTTGCCATTGAAAAACATGTTATTCATATACCAGAAATGTTTGAAGCTACTGACTGAATGAAAGGAGCTGGCACCTCACTCTCTTTGAATCTTCTTTATCATGCTAAGAGGAGCGGGAAAAAGCAAAAAATTTCAGAATTGCACCTTGCAATGCGGAGAAATTACTGTTTGTGCATTTACAATATTCATTGATTTTTGCCATTGAAAAACGTCCAGAAATGATTGAAGCTACTGACTGTATGAAAGGAGCTGGCATCTCACTCTCTTTGAATCTTCTTTATCATGCTAAGAGGAGCAGGAAAAAGCAAAAAATTTCAGAATTGCACCTTGCAATGCGGAGAAATTACTGTTTGTGCATTTACAATATTCATTGATTTTTGCCATTGAAAAACGTCCAGAAATGATTGAAGCTACTGACTGAATGAAAGGAGCTGGCATCTCACTCTCTTTGAATCTTCTTTATCATGCTAAGAGGAGCAGGAAAAAGCAAAAAATTTCAGAATTGCACCTTGCAATGCGGAGAAATTACAGTTTGTGCATTTACAATATTCATTGATTTTTGCCATTGAAAAACATCCAGAAATGATTGAAGCTACTGACTGAATGAAAGGAGCTGGCATCTCACTCTCTTTGAATCTTCTTTATCATGCTAAGAGGAGCAGGAAAAAGCAAAAAATTTCAGAATTGCACCTTGCAATGCGGAGAAATTACTGTTTGTGCATTTACAATATTCATTGATTTTTGCCATTGAAAAACATCATGTTATTCATATACCAGAAATGTTTGAAGCTACTGACTGAATGAAAGGAGCTGGCATCTCACTCTCTTTGAATCTTCTTTATCATGCTAAGAGGAGCAGGAAAAAGCAAAAAATTTCAGAATTGCACCTTGCAATGTGGAGAAATTACTGTTTGTGCATTTACAATATTCATTGATTTTTACCATTGAAAAACGTCCAGAAATGATTGAAGCTACTGACTGAATGAAAGTAGCTGGCATCTCACTCTCTTTGAATCTTCTTTATCATGCTAAGAGGAGCAGGAAAAAGCAAAAAATTTCAGACTTGCACCTTGCAATGCGGAGAAATTACTGTTTGTGCATTTACAATATTCATTGATTTTTGCCATTGAAAAACGTCCAGAAATGATTGAAGGTACTGACTGAATGAAAGGAGCTGGCATCTCACTCTCTTTGAATCTTCTTTATCATGCTAAGAGGAGCAGGGAAAAGCAAAAAATTTCAGAATTGCACCTTGCAATGCGGAGAAATTACTGTTTGTGCATTTACAATATTCATTGATTTTTGCCACTGAAAAACGTCCAGAAATGATTGAAGCTACTGACTGAATGAAAGGAGCTGGCATCTCACTCTCTTTGAATCTTCTTTATCATGCTAAGAGGAGCAGGAAAAAGCAAAAAATTTCAGAATTGCACCTTGCAATGCGGAGAAATTACTGTTTGTGCATTTACAATATTCATTGATTTTTGCCATTGAAAAACATCATGTTATTCATATACCAGAAATGTTTGAAGCTACTGACTGAATGAAAGGAGCTGGCATCTCACTCTCTTTGAATCTTCTTTATCATGCTAAGAGGAGCAGGAAAAAGCAAAAAATTTCAGAATTGCACCTTGCAATGTGGAGAAATTACTGTTTGTGCATTTACAATATTCATTGATTTTTACCATTGAAAAACGTCCAGAAATGATTGAAGCTACTGACTGAATGAAAGTAGCTGGCATCTCACTCTCTTTGAATCTTCTTTATCATGCTAAGAGGAGCAGGAAAAAGCAAAAAATTTCAGACTTGCACCTTGCAATGCGGAGAAATTACTGTTTGTGCATTTACAATATTCATTGATTTTTGCCATTGAAAAACGTCCAGAAATGATTGAAGGTACTGACTGAATGAAAGGAGCTGGCATCTCACTCTCTTTGAATCTTCTTTATCATGCTAAGAGGAGCAGGGAAAAGCAAAAAATTTCAGAATTGCACCTTGCAATGCGGAGAAATTACTGTTTGTGCATTTACAATATTCATTGATTTTTGCCACTGAAAAACGTCCAGAAATGATTGAAGCTACTGACTGAATGAAAGGAGCTGGCATCTCACTCTCTTTGAATCTTCTTTATCATGCTAAGAGGAGCAGGAAAAAGCAAAAAATTTCAGAATTGCACCTTGCAATGCGGAGAAATTACTGTTTGTGCATTTACAATATTCATTGATTTTTGCCATTGAAAAACATCATGTTATTCATATACCAGAAATGTTTGAAGCTACTGACTGAATGAAAGGAGCTGGCATCTCACTCTCTTTGAATCTTCTTTATCATGCTAAGAGGAGCAGGAAAAAGCAAAAAATTTCAGAATTGCACCTTGCAATGCGGAGAAATTACTGTTTGTGCATTTTCAATATTCATTGATTTTTGCCATTGAAAAACATCATGTTATTCATATACCAGAAATGTTTGAAGCTACTGACTGAATGAAAGGAGCTGGCATCTCACTCTCTTTGAATCTTCTTTATCATGCTAAGAGGAGCAGGAAAAAGCAAAAAATTTCAGAATTGCACCTTGCAATGTGGAGAAATTACTGTTTGTGCATTTACAATATTCATTGATTTTTACCATTGAAAAACGTCCAGAAATGATTGAAGCTACTGACTGAATGAAAGTAACTGGCATCTCACTCTCTTTGAATCTTCTTTATCATGCTAAGAGGAGCAGGAAAAAGCAAAAAATTTCAGACTTGCACCTTGCAATGCGGAGAAATTACTGTTTGTGCATTTACAATATTCATTGATTTTTGCCATTGAAAAACATCATGTTATTCATATACCAGAAATGTTTGAAGCTACTGACTGAATGAAAGGAGCTGGCATCTCACTCTCTTTGAATCTTCTTTATCATGCTAAGAGGAGCAGGAAAAAGCAAAAAATTTCAGAATTGCACCTTGCAATGCGGAGAAATTACTGTTTGTGCATTTACAATATTCATTGATTTTTGCCATTGAAAAACATCATGTTATTCATATACCAGAAATGTTTGAAGCTACTGACTGAATGAAAGGAGCTGGCATCTCACTCTCTTTGAATCTTCTTTATCATGCTAAGAGGAGCAGGAAAAAGCAAAAAATTTCAGAATTGCACCTTGCAATGCGGAGAAATTACTGTTTGTGCTTTTACAATATTCATTGATTTTTGCCATTGAAAAATGTCCAGAAATGATTGAAGCTACTGACTGAATGAAAGGAGCTGGCATCTCACTCTCTTTGAATCTTCTTTATCATGCTAAGAGGAGCAGGAAAAATCAAAAAATTTCAGAATTGCACCTTGCAATGCGGAGAAATTACTGTTTGTGCATTTACAATATTCATTGATTTTTGCCATTGAAAAACATGTTATTCATATACCAGAAATGTTTGAAGCTACTGACTGAATGAAAGGAGCTGGCACCTCACTCTCTTTGAATCTTCTTTATCATGCTAAGAGGAGCGGGAAAAAGCAAAAAATTTCAGAATTGCACCTTGCAATGCGGAGAAATTACTGTTTGTGCATTTACAATATTCATTGATTTTTGCCATTGAAAAACGTCCAGAAATGATTGAAGCTACTGACTGTATGAAAGGAGCTGGCATCTCACTCTCTTTGAATCTTCTTTATCATGCTAAGAGGAGCAGGAAAAAGCAAAAAATTTCAGAATTGCACCTTGCAATGCGGAGAAATTACTGTTTGTGCATTTACAATATTCATTGATTTTTGCCATTGAAAAACGTCCAGAAATGATTGAAGCTACTGACTGAATGAAAGGAGCTGGCATCTCACTCTCTTTGAATCTTCTTTATCATGCTAAGAGGAGCAGGAAAAAGCAAAAAATTTCAGAATTGCACCTTGCAATGCGGAGAAATTACAGTTTGTGCATTTACAATATTCATTGATTTTTGCCATTGAAAAACATCCAGAAATGATTGAAGCTACTGACTGAATGAAAGGAGCTGGCATCTCACTCTCTTTGAATCTTCTTTATCATGCTAAGAGGAGCAGGAAAAAGCAAAAAATTTCAGAATTGCACCTTGCAATGCGGAGAAATTACTGTTTGTGCATTTACAATATTCATTGATTTTTGCCATTGAAAAACATCATGTTATTCATATACCAGAAATGTTTGAAGCTACTGACTGAATGAAAGGAGCTGGCATCTCACTCTCTTTGAATCTTCTTTATCATGCTAAGAGGAGCAGGAAAAAGCAAAAAATTTCAGAATTGCACCTTGCAATGTGGAGAAATTACTGTTTGTGCATTTACAATATTCATTGATTTTTACCATTGAAAAACGTCCAGAAATGATTGAAGCTACTGACTGAATGAAAGTAGCTGGCATCTCACTCTCTTTGAATCTTCTTTATCATGCTAAGAGGAGCAGGAAAAAGCAAAAAATTTCAGACTTGCACCTTGCAATGCGGAGAAATTACTGTTTGTGCATTTACAATATTCATTGATTTTTGCCATTGAAAAACGTCCAGAAATGATTGAAGGTACTGACTGAATGAAAGGAGCTGGCATCTCACTCTCTTTGAATCTTCTTTATCATGCTAAGAGGAGCAGGGAAAAGCAAAAAATTTCAGAATTGCACCTTGCAATGCGGAGAAATTACTGTTTGTGCATTTACAATATTCATTGATTTTTGCCACTGAAAAACGTCCAGAAATGATTGAAGCTACTGACTGAATGAAAGGAGCTGGCATCTCACTCTCTTTGAATCTTCTTTATCATGCTAAGAGGAGCAGGAAAAAGCAAAAAATTTCAGAATTGCACCTTGCAATGCGGAGAAATTACAGTTTGTGCATTTACAATATTCATTGATTTTTGCCATTGAAAAACATCCAGAAATGATTGAAGCTACTGACTGAATGAAAGGAGCTGGCATCTCACTCTCTTTGAATCTTCTTTATCATGCTAAGAGGAGCAGGAAAAAGCAAAAAATTTCAGAATTGCACCTTGCAATGTGGAGAAATTACTGTTTGTGCATTTACAATATTCATTGATTTTTACCATTGAAAAATGTCCAGAAATGATTGAAGCTACTGACTGAATGAAAGTAGCTGGCATCTCACTCTCTTTGAATCTTCTTTATCATGCTAAGAGGAGCAGGAAAAAGCAAAAAATTTCAGACTTGCACCTTGCAATGCGGAGAAATTACTGTTTGTGCATTTACAATATTCATTGATTTTTGCCATTGAAAAACATCATGTTATTCATATACCAGAAATGTTTGAAGCTACTGACTGAATGAAAGGAGCTGGCATCTCACTCTCTTTGAATCTTCTTTATCATGCTAAGAGGAGCAGGAAAAAGCAAAAAATTTCAGAATTGCACCTTGCAATGCGGAGAAATTACTGTTTGTGCATTTACAATATTCATTGATTTTTGCCATTGAAAAACATCATGTTTTTCATATACCAGAAATGTTTGAAGCTACTGACTGAATGAAAGGAGCTGGCATCTCACGCTCTTTGAATCTTCTTTATCATGCTAAGAGGAGCAGGAAAAAGCAAAAAATTTCAGAATTGCACCTTGCAATGCGGAGAAATTACTGTTTGTGCATTTACAATATTCATTGATTTTTGCCATTGAAAAACGTCCAGAAATGATTGAAGCTACTGACTGAATGAAAGGAGCTGGCATCTCACTCTCTTTGAATCTTCTTTATCATGCTAAGAGGAGCAGGAAAAATCAAAAAATTTCAGAATTGCACCTTGCAATGCGGAGAAATTACTGTTTGTGCATTTACAATATTCATTGATTTTTGCCATTGAAAAACATGTTATTCATATACCAGAAATGTTTGAAGCTACTGACTGAATGAAAGGAGCTGGCACCTCACTCTCTTTGAATCTTCTTTATCATGCTAAGAGGAGCGGGAAAAAGCAAAAAATTTCAGAATTGCACCTTGCAATGCGGAGAAATTACTGTTTGTGCATTTACAATATTCATTGATTTTTGCCATTGAAAAACGTCCAGAAATGATTGAAGGTACTGACTAAATGAAAGGAGCTGGCATCTCACTCTCTTTGAATCTTCTTTATCATGCTAAGAGGAGCAGGAAAAAGCAAAAAATTTCAGAATTGCACCTTGCAATGCGGAGAAATTACTGTTTGTGCATTTACAATATTCATTGATTTTTGCCATTGAAAAACGTCCAGAAATGATTGAAGCTACTGACTGAAAGAAAGGAGCTGGCATCTCACTCTGTTTGAATCTTCTTTATCATGCTAAGAGGAGCAGGAAAAAGCAAAAAATTTCAGAATTGCACCTTGCAATACGGAGAAATTACAGTTTGTGCATTTACAATATTCATTGATTTTTGCCATTGAAAAACATCCAGAAATGATTGAAGCTACTGACTGAATGAAAGGAGCTGGCATCTCACTCTCTTTGAATCTTCTTTATCATGCTAAGAGGAGCAGGAAAAAGCAAAAAATTTCAGACTTGCACCTTGCAATGCGGAGAAATTACTGTTTGTGCATTTACAATATTCATTGATTTTTGCCATTGAAAAACATCATGTTATTCATATACCAGAAATGTTTGAAGCTACTGACTGAATGAAAGGAGCTGGCATCTCACTCTCTTTGAATCTTCTTTATCATGCTAAGAGGAGCAGGAAAAAGCAAAAAATTTCAGAATTGCACCTTGCAATGCGGAGAAATTACTGTTTGTGCATTTACAATATTCATTGATTTTTGCCATTGAAAAACGTCCAGAAATGATTGAAGCTACTGACTGAATGAAAGGAGCTGGCATCTCACTCTCTTTGAATCTTGTTTATCATGCTAAGAGGAGCAGGAAAAAGCAAAAAATTTCAGAATTGCACCTTGCAATGCGGAGAAATTACTGTTTGTGCATTTACAATATTCATTGATTTTTGCCATTTCAAAACGTCCAGAAATGATTGAAGCTACTGACTGAATGAAAGGAGCTGGCATCTCACTCTCTTTGAATCTTCTTTATCATGCTAAGAGGAGCAGGAAAAAGCAAAAAATTTCAGAATTGCACCTTGCAATGCGGAGAAATTACTGTTTGTGCATTTACAATATTCATTGATTTTTGCCATTGAAAAACATCATGTTATTCATATACCAGAAATGATTGAAGCTACTGACTGAATGAAAGGAGCTGGCATCTCACTCTCTTTGAATCTTCTTTATCATGCTAAGAGGAGCAGGAAAAAGTAAAAAATTTCAGAATTGCACCTTGCAATGCGGAGAAATTACTGTTTGTGCATTTATAATATTCAATGATTTTTGCCATTGAAAAACGTCCAGAAATGATTGAAGCTACTGACTGAACGAAAGGAGCTGGCATCTCACTCTCTTTGAATCTTCTTTATCATGCTAAGAGGAGCAGGAAAAAGCAAAAAATTTCAGAATTGCACCTTGCAATGCGGAGAAATTACTGTTTGTGCATTTACAATATTCATTGATTTTTGCCATTGAAAAACGTAAAGAAATGATTGAAGCTACTGACTGAATGAAAGGAGCTGGCATCTCACTCTCTTTGAATCTTCTTTATCATGCTAAGAGGAGCAGGAAAAAGCAAAAAATTTCAGAATTGCACCTTGCAATGCGGAGAAATTACTGTTTGTGCATTTACAATATTCATTGATTTTTGCCATTGAAAAACATCATGTTATTCATATACCAGAAATGTTTGAAGCTACTGACTGAATGAAAGGAGCTGACATCTCACTCTCTTTGAATCTTCTTTATCATGCTAAGAGGAGCAGGAAAAAGCAAAAAATTTCAGAATTGCACCTTGCAATGCGGAGAAATTACTGTTTGTGCATTTACAATATTCATTGATTTTTGCCATTGAAAAACGTCCAGAAATGATTGAAGCTACTGACTGAATGAAAGGAGCTGGCATCTCACTCTCTTTGAATCTTCTTTATCATGCTAAGAGGAGCAGGAAAAAGCAAAAAATTTCAGAATTGCACCTTGCAATGCGGAGAAATTACTGTTTGTGCATTTACAATATTCATTGATTTTTGCCATTGAAAAACATCATGTTATTCATATACCAGAAATGTTTGAAGCTACTGACTGAATGAAAGGAGCTGGCATCTCACTCTCTTTGAATCTTCTTTATCATGCTAAGAGGAGCAGGAAAAAGCAAAAAATTTCAGAATTGCACCTTGCAATGTGGAGAAATTACTGTTTGTGCATTTACAATATTCATTGATTTTTGCCATTGAAAAACATCATGTTATTCATATACCAGAAATGTTTGAAGCTACTGACTGAATGAAAGGAGCTGGCATCTCACTCTCTTTGAATCTTCTTTATCATGCTAAGAGGAGCAGGAAAAAGCAAAAAATTTCAGAATTGCACCTTGCAATGTGGAGAAATTACTGTTTGTGCATTTACAATATTCATTGATTTTTACCATTGAAAAACGTCCAGAAATGATTGAAGCTACTGACTGAATGAAAGTAGCTGGCATCTCACTCTCTTTGAATCTTCTTTATCATGCTAAGAGGAGCAGGAAAAAGCAAAAAATTTCAGACTTGCACCTTGCAATGCGGAGAAATTACTGTTTGTGCATTTACAATATTCATTGATTTTTGCCATTGAAAAACATCATGTTATTCATATACCAGAAATGTTTGAAGCTTCTGACTGAATGAAAGGAGCTGGCATCTCACTCTCTTTGAATCTTCTTTATCATGCTAAGAGGAGCAGGAAAAAGCAAAAAATTTCAGAATTGCACCTTGCAATGTGGAGAAATTACTGTTTGTGCATTTACAATATTCATTGATTTTTACCATTGAAAAACGTCCAGAAATGATTGAAGCTACTGACTGAATGAAAGTAGCTGGCATCTCACTCTCTTTGAATCTTCTTTATCATGCTAAGAGGAGCAGGAAAAAGCAAAAAATTTCAGACTTGCACCTTGCAATGCGGAGAAATTACTGTTTGTGCATTTACAATATTCATTGATTTTTGCCATTGAAAAACATCATGTTATTCATATACCAGAAATGTTTGAAGCTACTGACTGAATGAAAGGAGCTGGCATCTCACTCTCTTTGAATCTTCTTTATCATGCTAAGAGGAGCAGGAAAAAGCAAAAAATTTCAGAATTGCACCTTGCAATGCGGAGAAATTACTGTTTGTGCATTTACAATATTCATTGATTTTTGCCATTGAAAAACGTCCAGAAATGATTGAAGCTACTGACTGAATGAAAGGAGCTGGCATCTCACTCTCTTTGAATCTTCTTTATCATGCTAAGAGGAGCAGGAAAAAGCAAAAAATTTCAGAATTGCACCTTGCAATGCGGAGAAATTACTGTTTGTGCATTTACAATATTCATTGATTTTTGCCATTGATAAACGTCCAGAAATGATTGAAGCTACTGATTGAATGAAAGGAGCTGGCATCTCACTCTCTTTGAATCTTCTTTATCATGCTAAGAGGAGCAGGAAAAAGCAAAAAATTTCAGAATTGCACCTTGCAATGCGGAGAAATTACTGTTTGTGCATTTACAATATTCATTGATTTTTGCTATTGAAAAACATCATGTTATTCATATACCAGAAATGATTGAAGCTACTGACTGAATGAAAGGAGCTGGCATCTCACTCTCTTTGAATCTTCTTTATCATGCTAAGAGGAGCAGGAAAAAGCAAAAAATTTCAGAATTGCACCTTGCAATGCGGAGAAATTATAGTTTGTGCATTTACAATATTCATTGATTTTTGCCATTGAAAAACGTCCAGAAATGATTGAAGCTACTGACTGAATGAAAGGAGCTGGCATCTCACTCTCTTTGAATCTTCTTTATCATGCTAAGAGGAGCAGGAAAAAGCAAAAAATTTCAGAATTGCACCTTGCAATGTGGAGAAATTACTGTTTGTGCATTTACAATATTCATTGATTTTTGCCATTGAAAAACGTCCAGAAATGATTGAAGCTACTGACTGAATGAAAGGAGCTGGCATCTCACTCTCTTTGAATCTTCTTTATCATGCTAAGAGGAGCAGGAAAAAGCAAAAAATTTCAGAATTGCACCTTGCAATGCGGAGAAATTACTGTTTGTGCATTTACAATATTCATTGATTTTTGCTATTGAAAAACATCATGTTATTCATATACCAGAAATGATTGAAGCTACTGACTGAATGAAAGGAGCTGGCATCTCACTCTCTTTGAATCTTCTTTATCATGCTAAGAGGAGCAGGAAAAAGCAAAAAATTTCAGAATTGCACCTTGCAATGCGGAGAAATTACAGTTTGTGCATTTACAATATTCATTGATTTTTGCCATTGAAAAGCGTCCAGAAATGATTGAAGCTACTGACTGAATGAAAGGAGCTGGCATCTCACTCTCTTTGAATCTTCTTTATCATGCTAAGAGGAGCAGGAAAAAGCAAAAAATTTCAGAATTGCACCTTGCAATGCGGAGAAATTACTGTTTGTGCATTTACAATATTCATTGATTTTTGCCATTGAAAAATGTCCAGAAATGATTGAAGCTACTGACTGAATGAAAGGAGCTGGCATCTCACTCTCTTTGAATCTTCTTTATCATGCTAAGAGGAGCAGGAAAAAGCAAAAAATTTCAGAATTGCGCCTTGCAATGCGGAGAAATTACTGTTTGTGCATTTACAAAATTCATTGATTTTTGCCATTGAAAAACATCATGTTATTCATATACCAGAAATGATTGAAGCTACTGACTGAAGGAAAGGAGCTGGCATCTCACTCTCTTTGAATCTTCTTTATCATGCTAAGAGGAGCAGGAAAAAGCAAAAAATTTCAGAATTGCACCTTGCAATGCGGAGAAATTACTGTTTGTGCATTTACAATATTCATTGATTTTTGCCATTGAAAAACGTCCAGAAATGATTGAAGCTACTGACTGAATGAAAGGAGCTGGCATCTCACTCTCTTTGAATCTTCTTTATCATGCTAAGAGGAGCAGGAAAAAGCAAAAAATTTCAGAATTGCACCTTGCAATGCGGAGAAATTACTGTTTGTGCATTTACAATATTCATTGATTTTTGCGATTGAAAAACATCATGTTATTCATATACCAGAAATGATTGAAGCTACTGACTGAATGAAAGGAGCTGGCATCTCATTCTCTTTGAATCTTCTTTATCATGCTAAGAGGAGCAGGAAAAAGTAAAAAATTTCAGAATTGCACCTTGCAATGCGGAGAAATTACTGTTTGTGCATTTACAATATTCAATGATTTTTGCCATTGAAAAACGTCCAGAAATGATTGAAGCTACTGACTGAATGAAAGGAGCTGGCATCTCACTCTCTTTGAATCTTGTTTATCATGCTAAGAGGAGCAGGAAAAAGCAAAAAATTTCAGAATTGCACCTTGCAATGCGGAGAAATTACTGTTTGTGCATTTACAATATTCATTGATTTTTGCCATTGAAAAACGTCCAGAAATGATTGAAGCTACTGACTGAATGAAAGGAGCTGGCATCTCACTCTCTTTGAATCTTCTTTATCATGCTAAGAGGAGCAGGAAAAAGCAAAAAATTTCAGAATTGCACCTTGCAATGCGGAGAAATTACTGTTTGTGCATTTACAATATTCATTGATTTTTGCTATTGAAAAACATCATGTTATTCATATACCAGAAATGATTGAAGCTACTGACTGAATGAAAGGAGCTGGCATCTCACTCTCTTTGAATCTTCTTTATCATGCTAAGAGGAGCAGGAAAAAGCAAAAAATTTCAGAATTGCACCTTGCAATGCGGAGAAATTACTGTTTGTGCATTTATAATTTCCAAAGATTTTTGCCATTGAAAAACGTCCAGAAATGATTGAAGCTACTGACTGAACGAAAGGAGCTGGCATCTCACTCTCTTTGAATCTTCTTTATCATGCTAAGAGGAGCAGGAAAAAGCAAAAAATTTCAGAATTGCACCTTGCAATGCGGAGAAATTACTGTTTGTGCATTTACAATATTCATTGATTTTTGCCATTGAAAAACGTCCAGAAATGATTGAAGCTACTGACTGAATGAAAGGAGCTGGCATCTCACTCTCTTTGAATCTTCTTTATCATGCTAAGAGGAGCAGGAAAAAGCAAAAAATTTCAGAATTGCACCTTGCAATGCGGAGAAATTACTGTTTGTGCATTTACAATATTCATTGATTTTTGCTATTGAAAAACATCATGTTATTCATATACCAGAAATGATTGAAGCTACTGACTGAATGAAAGGAGCTGGCATCTCACTCTCTTTGAATCTTCTTTATCATGCTAAGAGGAGCAGGAAAAAGCAAAAAATTTCAGAATTGCACCTTGCAATGCGGAGAAATTATAGTTTGTGCATTTACAATATTCATTGATTTTTGCCATTGAAAAACTTCCAGAAATGATTGAAGCTACTGACTGAATGAAAGGAGCTGGCATCTCACTCTCTTTGAATCTTCTTTATCATGCTAAGAGGAGCAGGAAAAAGCAAAAAATTTCAGAATTGCACCTTGCAATGCGGAGAAATTACTGTTTGTGCATTTACAATATTCATTGATTTTTGCGATTGAAAAACATCATGTTATTCATATACCAGAAATGATTGAAGCTACTGACTGAATGAAAGGAGCTGGCATCTCACTCTCTTTGAATCTTCTTTATCATGCTAAGAGGAGCAGGAAAAAGTAAAAAATTTCAGAATTGCACCTTGCAATGCGGAGAAATTACTGTTTGTGCATTTACAATATTCAATGATTTTTGCCATTGAAAAACGTCCAGAAATGATTGAAGCTACTGACTGAATGAAAGGAGCTGGCATCTCACTCTCTTTGAATCTTCTTTATCATGCTAAGAGGAGCAGGAAAAAGCAAAAAATTTCAGAATTGCACCTTGCAATGCGGAGAAATTACTGTTTGTGCATTTACAATATTCATTGATTTTTGCCATTGAAAAACGTCCAGAAATGATTGAAGCTACTGACTGAATGAAAGGAGCTGGCATCTCACTCTCTTTGAATCTTCTTTATCATGCTAAGAGGAGCAGGAAAAAGCAAAAAATTTCAGAATTGCACCTTGCAATGCGGAGAAATTACTGTTTGTGCATTTACAATATTCATTGATTTTTGCCATTGAAAAACATCATGTTATTCATATACCAGAAATGATTGAAGCTACTGACTGAATGAAAGGAGCTGGCATCTCACTCTCTTTGAATCTTCTTTATCATGCTAAGAGGAGCAGGAAAAAGTAAAAAATTTCAGAATTGCACCTTGCAATGCGGAGAAATTACTGTTTGTGCATTTATAATATTCAATGATTTTTGCCATTGAAAAACGTCCAGAAATGATTGAAGCTACTGACTGAACGAAAGGAGCTGGCATCTCACTCTCTTTGAGTCTTCTTTATCATGCTAAGAGGAGCAGGAAAAAGCAAAAAATTTCAGAATTGCACCTTGCAATGCGGAGAAATTACTGTTTGTGCATTTACAATATTCATTGATTTTTGCCATTGAAAAACATCATGTTATTCATATACCAGAAATGTTTGAAGCTACTGACTGAATGAAAGGAGCTGGCATCTCACTCTTTGAATCTTCTTTATCATGCTAAGAGGAGCAGGAAAAAGCAAAAAATTTCAGAATTGCACCTTGCAATGCGGAGAAATTACTGTTTGTGCATTTACAATATTCAATGATTTTTGCCATTGAAAAACGTCCAGAAATGATTGAAGCTACTGACTGAATGAAAGGAGCTGGCATCTCACTCTCTTTGAATCTTGTTTATCATGCTAAGAGGAGCAGGAAAAAGCAAAAAATTTCAGAATTGCACCTTGCAATGCGGAGAAATTACTGTTTGTGCATTTACAATATTCATTGATTTTTGCCATTGAAAAACGTCCAGAAATGATTGAAGCTACTGACTGAATGAAAGGAGCTGGCATCTCACTCTCTTTGAATCTTCTTTATCATGCTAAGAGGAGCAGGAAAAAGCAAAAAATTTCAGAATTGCACCTTGCAATGCGGAGAAATTACTGTTTGTGCATTTACAATATTCATTGATTTTTGCTATTGAAAAACATCATGTTATTCATATACCAGAAATGATTGAAGCTACTGACTGAATGAAAGGAGCTGGCATCTCACTCTCTTTGAATCTTCTTTATCATGCTAAGAGGAGCAGGAAAAAGCAAAAAATTTCAGAATTGCACCTTGCAATGCGGAGAAATTACTGTTTGTGCATTTACAATATTCATTGATTTTTGCCATTGAAAAACGTCCAGAAATGATTGAAGCTACTGACTGAATGAAAGGAGCTGGCATCTCACTCTCTTTGAATCTTCTTTATCATGCTAAGAGGAGCAGGAAAAAGCAAAAAATTTCAGAATTGCACCTTGCAATGCGGAGAAATTACTGTTTGTGCATTTACAATATTCATTGATTTTTGCGATTGAAAAACATCATGTTATTCATATACCAGAAATGATTGAAGCTACTGACTGAATGAAAGGAGCTGGCATCTCATTCTCTTTGAATCTTCTTTATCATGCTAAGAGGAGCAGGAAAAAGTAAAAAATTTCAGAATTGCACCTTGCAATGCGGAGAAATTACTGTTTGTGCATTTACAATATTCAATGATTTTTGCCATTGAAAAACGTCCAGAAATGATTGAAGCTACTGACTGAATGAAAGGAGCTGGCATCTCACTCTCTTTGAATCTTGTTTATCATGCTAAGAGGAGCAGGAAAAAGCAAAAAATTTCAGAATTGCACCTTGCAATGCGGAGAAATTACTGTTTGTGCATTTACAATATTCATTGATTTTTGCCATTGAAAAACGTCCAGAAATGATTGAAGCTACTGACTGAATGAAAGGAGCTGGCATCTCACTCTCTTTGAATCTTCTTTATCATGCTAAGAGGAGCAGGAAAAAGCAAAAAATTTCAGAATTGCACCTTGCAATGCGGAGAAATTACTGTTTGTGCATTTACAATATTCATTGATTTTTGCTATTGAAAAACATCATGTTATTCATATACCAGAAATGATTGAAGCTACTGACTGAATGAAAGGAGCTGGCATCTCACTCTCTTTGAATCTTCTTTATCATGCTAAGAGGAGCAGGAAAAAGCAAAAAATTTCAGAATTGCACCTTGCAATGCGGAGAAATTACTGTTTGTGCATTTATAATATTCAAAGATTTTTGCCATTGAAAAACGTCCAGAAATGATTGAAGCTACTGACTGAACGAAAGGAGCTGGCATCTCACTCTCTTTGAATCTTCTTTATCATGCTAAGAGGAGCAGGAAAAAGCAAAAAATTTCAGAATTGCACCTTGCAATGCGGAGAAATTACTGTTTGTGCATTTACAATATTCATTGATTTTTGCCATTGAAAAACGTCCAGAAATGATTGAAGCTACTGACTGAATGAAAGGAGCTGGCATCTCACTCTCTTTGAATCTTCTTTATCATGCTAAGAGGAGCAGGAAAAAGCAAAAAATTTCAGAATTGCACCTTGCAATGCGGAGAAATTACTGTTTGTGCATTTACAATATTCATTGATTTTTGCTATTGAAAAACATCATGTTATTCATATACCAGAAATGATTGAAGCTACTGACTGAATGAAAGGAGCTGGCATCTCACTCTCTTTGAATCTTCTTTATCATGCTAAGAGGAGCAGGAAAAAGCAAAAAATTTCAGAATTGCACCTTGCAATGCGGAGAAATTATAGTTTGTGCATTTACAATATTCATTGATTTTTGCCATTGAAAAACTTCCAGAAATGATTGAAGCTACTGACTGAATGAAAGGAGCTGGCATCTCACTCTCTTTGAATCTTCTTTATCATGCTAAGAGGAGCAGGAAAAAGCAAAAAATTTCAGAATTGCACCTTGCAATGCGGAGAAATTACTGTTTGTGCATTTACAATATTCATTGATTTTTGCGATTGAAAAACATCATGTTATTCATATACCAGAAATGATTGAAGCTACTGACTGAATGAAAGGAGCTGGCATCTCACTCTCTTTGAATCTTCTTTATCATGCTAAGAGGAGCAGGAAAAAGTAAAAAATTTCAGAATTGCACCTTGCAATGCGGAGAAATTACTGTTTGTGCATTTACAATATTCAATGATTTTTGCCATTGAAAAACGTCCAGAAATGATTGAAGCTACTGACTGAATGAAAGGAGCTGGCATCTCACTCTCTTTGAATCTTCTTTATCATGCTAAGAGGAGCAGGAAAAAGCAAAAAATTTCAGAATTGCACCTTGCAATGCGGAGAAATTACTGTTTGTGCATTTACAATATTCATTGATTTTTGCCATTGAAAAACGTCCAGAAATGATTGAAGCTACTGACTGAATGAAAGGAGCTGGCATCTCACTCTCTTTGAATCTTCTTTATCATGCTAAGAGGAGCAGGAAAAAGCAAAAAATTTCAGAATTGCACCTTGCAATGCGGAGAAATTACTGTTTGTGCATTTACAATATTCATTGATTTTTGCCATTGAAAAACATCATGTTATTCATATACCAGAAATGATTGAAGCTACTGACTGAATGAAAGGAGCTGGCATCTCACTCTCTTTGAATCTTCTTTATCATGCTAAGAGGAGCAGGAAAAAGTAAAAAATTTCAGAATTGCACCTTGCAATGCGGAGAAATTACTGTTTGTGCATTTATAATATTCAATGATTTTTGCCATTGAAAAACGTCCAGAAATGATTGAAGCTACTGACTGAACGAAAGGAGCTGGAATCTCACTCTCTTTGAGTCTTCTTTATCATGCTAAGAGGAGCAGGAAAAAGCAAAAAATTTCAGAATTGCACCTTGCAATGCGGAGAAATTACTGTTTGTGCATTTACAATATTCATTGATTTTTGCCATTGAAAAACATCATGTTATTCATATACCAGAAATGTTTGAAGCTACTGACTGAATGAAAGGAGCTGGCATCTCACTCTTTGAATCTTCTTTATCATGCTAAGAGGAGCAGGAAAAAGCAAAAAATTTCAGAATTGCACCTTGCAATGCGGAGAAATTACTGTTTGTGCATTTACAATATTCAATGATTTTTGCCATTGAAAAACGTCCAGAAATGATTGAAGCTACTGACTGAATGAAAGGAGCTGGCATCTCACTCTCTTTGAATCTTGTTTATCATGCTAAGAGGAGCAGGAAAAAGCAAAAAATTTCAGAATTGCACCTTGCAATGCGGAGAAATTACTGTTTGTGCATTTACAATATTCATTGATTTTTGCCATTGAAAAACGTCCAGAAATGATTGAAGCTACTGACTGAATGAAAGGAGCTGGCATCTCACTCTCTTTGAATCTTCTTTATCATGCTAAGAGGAGCAGGAAAAAGCAAAAAATTTCAGAATTGCACCTTGCAATGCGGAGAAATTACTGTTTGTGCATTTACAATATTCATTGATTTTTGCTATTGAAAAACATCATGTTATTCATATACCAGAAATGATTGAAGCTACTGACTGAATGAAAGGAGCTGGCATCTCACTCTCTTTGAATCTTCTTTATCATGCTAAGAGGAGCAGGAAAAAGCAAAAAATTTCAGAATTGCACCTTGCAATGCGGAGAAATTATAGTTTGTGCATTTACAATATTCATTGATTTTTGCCATTGAAAAACGTCCAGAAATGATTGAAGCTACTGACTGAATGAAAGGAGCTGGCATCTCACTCTCTTTGAATCTTCTTTATCATGCTAAGAGGAGCAGGAAAAAGCAAAAAATTTCAGAATTGCACCTTGCAATGCGGAGAAATTACTGTTTGTGCATTTACAATATTCATTGATTTTTGCCATTGAAAAACGTCCAGAAATGATTGAAGCTACTGACTGAATGAAAGGAGCTGGCATCTCACTCTCTTTGAATCTTCTTTATCATGCTAAGAGGAGCAGGAAAAAGCAAAAAATTTCAGAATTGCACCTTGCAATGCGGAGAAATTACTGTTTGTGCATTTACAATATTCATTGATTTTTGCTATTGAAAAACATCATGTTATTCATATACCAGAAATGATTGAAGCTACTGACTGAATGAAAGGAGCTGGCATCTCACTCTCTTTGAATCTTCTTTATCATGCTAAGAGGAGCAGGAAAAAGCAAAAAATTTCAGAATTGCACCTTGCAATGCGGAGAAATTACAGTTTGTGCATTTACAATATTCATTGATTTTTGCCATTGAAAAGCGTCCAGAAATGATTGAAGCTACTGACTGAATGAAAGGAGCTGGCATCTCACTCTCTTTGAATCTTCTTTATCATGCTAAGAGGAGCAGGAAAAAGCAAAAAATTTCAGAATTGCACCTTGCAATGCGGAGAAATTACTGTTTGTGCATTTACAATATTCATTGATTTTTGCCATTGAAAAACGTCCAGAAATGATTGAAGGTACTGACTGAATGAAAGGAGCTGGCATCTCACTCACTTTGAATCTTCTTTATCATGCTAAGAGGAGCAGGAAAAAGCAAAAAATTTCAGAATTGCACCTTGCAATGCGGAGAAATTACTGTTTGTGCATTTACAATATTCATTGATTTTTGCCATTGAAAAACGTCCAGAAATGATTGAAGCTACTGACTGAATGAAAGGAGCTGGCATCTCACTCTCTTTGAATCTTCTTTATCATGCTAAGAGGAGCAGGTAAAAGCAAAAAATTTCAGAATTGCACCTTGCAATGCGGAGAAATTACTGTTTGTGCATTTACAATATTCATTGATTTTTGCCATTGAAAAATGTCCAGAAATGATTGAAGCTACTGACTGAATGAAAGGAGCTGGCATCTCACTCTCTTTGAATCTTCTTTATCATGCTAAGAGGAGCAGGAAAAAGCAAAAAATTTCAGAATTGCGCCTTGCAATGCGGAGAAATTACTGTTTGTGCATTTACAAAATTCATTGATTTTTGCCATTGAAAAATATCATGTTATTCATATACCAGAAATGATTGATGTTTTTCAATGGCAAAAATCAATGAATATTGTAAATGCACAAACAGTAATTTCTCCGCATTGCAAGGTGCAATTCTGAAATTTTTTGCTTTTTCCTGCTAATCCTAGCATGATAAAGAAGATTCAAAGAGAGTGAGATGCCAGCTCCTTTCATTCAGTCAGTAGCTTCAAACATTTCTGGTATATGAAAAACATGTTTTTCAATGGCAAAAATCAATGAATATTGTAAATGCACAAACAGTAATATCTCCACATTGCAAGGTGCAATTCTGAAATTTTTTGTTTTTTCCTGTTAATCCTAGCATGATAAAGAAGATTCAAAGAGAGTGAGATGCCAGCTCCTTTCATTCAGTCAGTAGCTTCAAACATTTCTGGTATATGAAAAACATGTTTTTCAATGGCAAAAATCAATGAATATTGTAAATGCACAAACAGTAATATCTCCACATTGCAAGGTGCAATTCTGAAATTTTTTGCTTTTTCCTGCTAATCCTAGCATGATAAAGAAGATTCAAAGAGAGTGAGATGCCAGCTCCTTTCATTCAGTCAGTAGCTTCAAACATTTCTGGTATATGAAAAACATGTTTTTCAATGGCAAAAATCAATGAATATTGTAAATGCACAAACAGTAATATCTCCACATTGCAAGGTGCAATTCTGAAATTTTTTGATTTTCCTGCTAATCCTAGCATGATAAAGAAGATTCAAAGAGAGTGAGATGCCAGCTCCTTTCATTCAGTCAGTAGCTTCAAACATTTCTGGTATATGAAAAACATGTTTTTCAATGGCAAAAATCAATGAATATTGTAAATGCACAAACAGTAAGATCTCCACATTGCAAGGTGCAATTCTGAAATTTTTTGCTTTTTCCTGCTAATCCTAGCATGATAAAGAAGATTCAAAGATAGTGAGATGCCAGCTCCTTTCATTCAGTCAGTAGCTTCAAACATTTCTGGTATATGAAAAACATGTTTTTCAATGGCAAAAATCAATGAATATTGTAAATGCACAAACAGTAATATCTCCACATTGCAAGGTGCAATTCTGAAATTTTTAGCTTTTTCCTGTTAATCCTAGCATGATAAAGAAGATTCAAAGAGAGTGAGATGCCAGCTCCTTTCATTCAGTCAGTAGCTTCAAACATTTCTGGACGTTTTTCAATGGCAAAAATCAATGAATATTGTAAATGCACAAACAGTAATATCTCCACATTGCAAGGTGCAATTCTGAAATTTTTTGCTTTTTCCTGTTAATCCTAGCATGATAAAGAAGATTCAAAGAGAGTGAGATACCAGCTCCTTTCATTCAGTCAGTAGCTTCAAACATTTCTGGTATATGAAAAACATGTTTTTCAATGGCAAAAATCAATGAATATTGTAAATGCACAAACAGTAATATCTCCACATTGCAAGGTGCAATTCTGAAATTTTTTGCTTTTTCCTGCTAATCCTAGCATGATAAAGAAGATTCAAAGAGAGTGAGATGCCAGCTAATTTCATTCAGTCAGTAGCTTCAAACATTTCTGGACGTTTTTCAATGGCAAAAATCAATGAATATTGTAAATGCACAAACAGTAATATCTCCACATTGCAAGGTGCAATTCTGAAATTTTTTGCTTTTTCCTGCTAATCCTAGCATGATAAAGAAGATTCAAAGAGAGTGAGATGCCAGCTCCTTTCATTCAGTCAGTAGCTTCAAACATTTCTTGTATATGAAAAACATGTTTTTCAATGGCAAAAATCAATGAATATTGTAAATGCATAATCAGTAATATCTCCACATTGCAAGGTGCAATTCTGAAATTTTTTGCTTTTTCCTGCTAATCCTAGCATGATAAAGAAGATTCAAAGAGAGTGAGATACCAGCTCCTTTCATTCAGTCAGTAGCTTCAAACATTTCTGGACGTTTTTCAATGGCAAAAATCAATGAATATTGTAAATGCACAAACAGTAATATCTCCACATTGCAAGGTGCAATTCTGAAATTTTTTGCTTTTTCCTGTTAATCCTAGCATGATAAAGAAGATTCAAAGAGAGTGAGATGCCAGCTCCTTTCATTCAAGTCAGTAGCTTCAAATATTTCTGGTATATGAAAAACATGTTTTTCAATGGCAAAAATCAATGAATATTGTAAATGCACAAACAGTAATATCTCCACATTGCAAGGTGCAATTCTGAAATTTTTTGCTTTTTCCTGCTTATCCTAGCATGATAAAGAAGATTCAAAGAGAGTGAGATGCCAGCTCCTTTCATTCAGTCAGTAGCTTCAAACATTTCTGGTATATGAAAAACATGTTTTTCAATGGCAAAAATCAATGAATATTGTAAATGCACAAACAATAATATCTCCACATTGCAAGGTGCAATTCTGAAATTTTTTTGCTTTTTCCTGCTAATCCTAGCATGATAAAGAAGATTCAAAGAGAGTGAGATGCCAGCTCCTTTCATTCAGTCAGTAGCTTCAAACATTTCTGGATGTTTTTCAATGGCAAAATCAATGAATATTGTAAATGCACAAACAGTAATATCTCCACATTGCAAGGTGCAATTCTGAAATTTTTTGCTTTTTCCTGTTAATCCTAGCATGATAAAGAAGATTCAAAGACAGTGAGATGCCAGCTCCTTTCATTCAGTCAGTAGCTTCAAACATTTCTGGTATATGAAAAACATGTTTTTCAATGGCAAAAATCAATGAATATTGTAAATGCACAAACAGTAATATCTCCACATTGCAAGGTGTAATTCTGAAATTTTTTGCTTTTTCCTGCTAATCCTAGCATGATAAAGAAGATTCAAAGAGAGTGAGATGCCAGCTCCTTTCATTCCGTCAGTAGCTTCAAACATTTCTGGTATATGAAAAACATGTTTTTCAATGGCAAAAATCAATGAATATTGTAAATGCACAAACAGTAATATCTCCACATTGCAAGGTGCAATTCTGAAATTTTTTGCTTTTTCCTGCTAATCCTAGCATGATAAAGAAGATTCAAAGAGAGTGAGATGCCAGCTCCTTTCATTCAGTCAGTAGCTTCAAACATTTCTGGATGTTTTTCAATGGCAAAATCAATGAATATTGTAAATGCACAAACAGTAATATCTCCACATTGCAAGGTGCAATTCTGAAATTTTTTGCTTTTTCCTGCTAATCCTAGCATGATAAAGAAGATTCAAAGAGAGTGAGATGCCAGCTAATTTCATTCAGTCAGTAGCTTGAAACATTTCTGGACGTTTTTCAATGGCAAAAATCAATGAATATTGTAAATGCACAAACAGTAATATCTCCACATTGCAAGGTGCAATTCTGAAATTTTTTGCTTTTTCCTGCTAATCCTAGCATGATAAAGAAGATTCAAAGAGAGTGAGATGCCAGCTCCTTTCATTCAGTCAGTAGCTTCAAACATTTCTTGTATATGAAAAACATGTTTTTCAATGGCAAAAATCAATGAATATTGTAAATGCACAAACAGTAATATCTCCACATTGCAAGGTGCAATTCTGAAATTTTTTGCTTTTTCCTGCTAATCCTAGCATGATAAAGAAGATTCAAAGAGAGTGAGATACCAGCTCCTTTCATTCAGTCAGTAGCTTCAAACATTTCTGGACGTTTTTCAATGGCAAAAATCAATGAATATTGTAAATGCACAAACAGTAATATCTCCACATTGCAAGGTGCAATTCTGAAATTTTTTGCTTTTTCCTGTTAATCCTAGCATGATAAAGAAGATTCAAAGAGAGTGAGATGCCAGCTCCTTTCATTCAAGTCAGTAGCTTCAAACATTTCTGGTATATGAAAAACATGTTTTTCAATGGCAAAAATCAATGAATATTGTAAATGCACAAACAGTAATATCTCCACATTGCAAGGTGCAATTCTGAAATTTTTTGCTTTTTCCTGCTTATCCTAGCATGATAAAGAAGATTCAAAGAGAGTGAGATGCCAGCTCCTTTCATTCAGTCAGTAGCTTCAAACATTTCTGGTATATGAAAAACATGTTTTTCAATGGCAAAAATCAATGAATATTGTAAATGCACAAACAGTAATATCTCCACATTGCAAGGTGCAATTCTGAAATTTTTTTGCTTTTTCCTGCTAATCCTAGCATGATAAAGAAGATTTAAAGAGAGTGAGATGCCAGCTCCTTTCATTCAGTCAGTAGCTTCAAACATTTCTGGACGTTTTTCAATGGCAAAATCAATGAATATTGTAAATGCACAAACAGTAATATCTCCACATTGCAAGGTGCAATTCTGAAATTTTTTGCTTTTTCCTGTTAATTCTAGCATGATAAAGAAGATTCAAAGACAGTGAGATGCCAGCTCCTTTCATTCAGTCAGTAGCTTCAAACATTTCTGGTATATGAAAAACATGTTTTTCAATGGCAAAAATCAATGAATATTGTAAATGCACAAACAGTAATATCTCCACATTGCAAGGTGCAATTCTGAAATTTTTTGCTTTTTCCTGCTAATCCTAGCATGATAAAGAAGATTCAAAGAGAGTGAGATGCCAGCTCCTTTCATTCCGTCAGTAGCTTCAAACATTTCTGGTATATGAAAAACATGTTTTTCAATGGCAAAAATCAATGAATATTGTAAATGCACAAACAGTAATATCTCCACATTGCAAGGTGCAATTCTGAAATTTTTTGCTTTTTCCTGCTAATCCTAGCATGATAAAGATGATTCAAAGAGAGTGAGATGCCAGCTCCTTTCATTCAGTCAGTAGCTTCAAACATTTCTGGACGTTTTTCAATGGCAAAAATCAATGAATATTGTAAATGCACAAACAGTAATATCTCCACATTGCAAGGTGCAATTCTGAAATTTTTTGCTTTTTCCTGCTAATCCTAGCATGATAAAGAAGATTCAAAGAGAGTGAGATGCCAGCTCCTTTCATTCAGTCAGTAGCTTCAAACATTTCTTGTATATGAAAAACATGTTTTTCAATGGCAAAAATCAATGAATATTGTAAATGCACAAACAGCAATATCTCCACATTGCAAGGTGCAATTCTGAAATTTTTTGCTTTTTCCTGCTAATCCTAGCATGATAAAGAAGATTCAAAGAGAGTGAGATGCCAGCTCCTTTCATTCAGTCAGTAGCTTCAAACATTTCTGGACGTTTTTCAATGGCAAAAATCAATGAATATTGTAAATGCACAAACAGTAATATCTCCACATTGCAAGGTGCAATTCTGAAATTTTTTGCTTTTTCCTGTTAATCCTAGCATGATAAAGAAGATTCAAAGAGAGTGAGATGCCAGCTCCTTTCATTCAGTCAGTAGCTTCAAACATTTCTGGTATATGAAAAACATGTTTTTCAATGGCAAAAATCAATGAATATTGTAAATGCACAAACAGTAATATCTCCACATTGCAAGGTGCAATTCTGAAATTTTTTGCTTTTTCCTGCTAATCCTAGCATGATAAAGAAGATTCAAAGAGAGTGAGATGCCAGCTCCTTTCATTCAGTCAGTAGCTTCAAACATTTCTGGTATATGAAAAACATGTTTTTCAATGGCAAAAATCAATGAATATTGTAAATGCACAAACAGTAATATCTCCACATTGCAAGGTGCAATTCTGAAATTTTTTGCTTTTTCCTGCTAATCCAAGCATGATAAAGAAGATTCAAAGAGAGTGAGATGCCAGCTCCTTTCATTCAGTCAGTAGCTTCAAACATTTCTGGTATATGAATAACATGATGTTTTTCAATGGCAAAAATCAATGAATATTGTAAATGCACAAACAGTAATTTCTCCGCATTGCAAGGTGCAATTCTGAAATTTTTTGCTTTTTCCTGCTCCTCTTAGCATGATAAAGACGATTCAAAGAGAGTGAGATGCCAGCTCCTTTCATTCAGTCAGTAGCTTCAATCATTTCTGGACGTTTTTCAATGGCAAAAATCAATGAATATTGTAAATGCACAAACAGTAATTTCTCCGCATTGCAAGGTGCAATTCTGAAATTTTTTGCTTTTTCCTGCTCCTCTTAGCATGATAAAGAAAATTCAGAGTGAGATGCCAGCTGCTTTCATTCAGTCAGTAGCTTCAATCATTTCTGGACGTTTTTCAATGGCAAAAATCAATGAATATTGTAAATGCACAAACAGTAATATCTCCACATTGCAAGGTGCAATTCTGAAATTTTTTGCTTTTTCCTGTTAATCCTAGCATGATAAAGAAGATTCAAAGAGAGTGAGATGCCAGCTCCTTTCATTCAGTCAGTAGCTTCAAACATTTCTGGTATATGAAAAACATGTTTTTCAATGGCAAAAATCAATGAATATTGTAAATGCACAAACAGTAATATCTCCACATTGCAAGGTGCAATTCTGAAATTTTTTGCTTTTTCCTGCTAATCCAAGCATGATAAAGAAGATTCAAAGAGAGTGAGATGCCAGCTCCTTTCATTCAGTCAGTAGCTTCAAACATTTCTGGTATATGAATAACATGATGTTTTTCAATGGCAAAAATCAATGAATATTGTAAATGCACAAACAGTAATTTCTCCGCATTGCAAGGTGCAATTCTGAAATTTTTTGCTTTTTCCTGCTCCTCTTAGCATGATAAAGAAGATTCAAAGAGAGTGAGATGCCAGCTCCTTTCACTCAATCAGTAGCTTCAAACATTTCTGGTATATGAATAACATAATGTTTTTCAATGGCAAAAATCAATGAATATTGTAAATGCACAAACAGTAATTTCTCCGCATTGCAAGGTGCAATTCTGAAATTTTTTGCTTTTTCCTGCTCCTCTTAGCATGATAAAGACGATTCAAAGAGAGTGAGATGCCAGCTCCTTTCATTCAGTCAGTAGCTTCAATCATTTCTGGACGTTTTTCAATGGCAAAAATCAATGAATATTGTAAATGCACAAAGAGTAATTTCTCCGCATTGCAAGGTGCAATTCTGAAATTTTTTGCTTTTTCCTGCTCCTCTTAGCATGATAAAGAAAATTCAGAGTGAGATGCCAGCTGCTTTCATTCAGTCAGTAGCTTCAATCATTTCTGGACGTTTTTCAATGGCAAAAATCAATGAATATTGTAAATGCACAAACAGTAATTTCTCCGCATTGCAAGGTGCAATTCTGAAATTTTTTGCTTTTTCCTGCTCCTCTTAGCATGATAAAGAAGATTCAAAGAGAGTGAGATGCCAGCTCCTTTCGTTCAGTCAGTAGCTTCAATCATTTCTGGACGTTTTTCAAAGGCAAAAATCATTGAATATTGTAAATGCACAAACAGTAATTTCTCCGCATTGCAAGGTGCAATTCTGAAATTTTTTACTTTTTCCTGCTCCTCTTAGCATGATAAAGAAGATTCAAAGAGAGTGAGATGCCAGCTCCTTTTATTCAGTCAGTAGCTTCAATCATTTCTGGTATATGAATAACATGATGTTTTTCAATGGCAAAAATCAATGAATATTGTAAATGCACAAACAGTAATTTCTCCGCATTGCAAGGTGCAATTCTGAAGTTTTTTGCTTTTTCCTGCTCCTCTTAGCATGATAAAGAAGATTCAAAGAGAGTGAGATGCCAGCTCCTTTCATTCAGTCAGTAGCTTCAATCATTTCTGGACGTTTTTCAATGGCAAAAATCATTGAATATTGTAAATGCACAAACAGTAATTTCTCCGCATTGCAAGGTGCAATTCTGAAATTTTTTACTTTTTCCTGCTTCTCTTAGCATGATAAAGAAGATTCAAAGAGAGTGAGATGCCAGCTCCTTTCATTCAGTCAGTAGCTTCAATCATTTCTGGTATATGAATAACATGATGTTTTTCAATGTCAAAAATCAATGAATATTGTAAATGCACAAACAGTAATTTCTCCGCATTGCAAGGTGCAATTCTGAAATTTTTTGCTTTTTCCTGCTCCTCTTAGCATGATAAAGAAGATTCAAAGAGAGTGAGATGCCAGCTCCTTTCATTCAGTCAGTAGCTTCAATCATTTCTGGACGTTTTTCAATGGCAAAAATCAATGAATATTGTAAATGCACAAACAGTAATTTCTCCGCATTGCAAGGTGCAATTCTGAAATTTTTTGCTTTTTCCTGCTCCTCTTAGCATGATAAAGAAAATTCAGAGTGAGATGCCAGCTCCTTTCATTCAGTCAGTAGCTTCAATCATTTCTGGACGTTTTTCAATGGCAAAAATCAATGAATATTGTAAATGCACAAACAGTAATTTCTCCGCATTGCAAGGTGCAATTCTGAAATTTTTTGCTTTTTCCTGCTCCTCTTAGCATGATAAAGAAGATTCAAAGAGAGTGAGATGCCAGCTCCTTTCATTCAGTCAGTAGCTTCAAACATTTCTGGTATATGAATAACATGATGTTTTTCAATGGCAAAAATCAATGAATATTGTAAATGCACAAACAGTAATTTCTCCGCATTGCAAGGTGCAATTCTGAAATTTTTTGCTTTTTCCTGCTCCTCTTAGCATGATAAAGAAGATTCAAAGAGAGTGAGATGCCAGCTCCTTTCGTTCAGTCAGTAGCTTCAATCATTTCTGGACGTTTTTCAAAGGCAAAAATCATTGAATATTGTAAATGCACAAAGAGTAATTTCTCCGCATTGCAAGGTGCAATTCTGAAATTTTTTACTTTTTCCTGCTCCTCTTAGCATGATAAAGAAGATTCAAAGAGAGTGAGATGCCAGCTCCTTTCATTCAGTCAGTAGCTTCAATCATTTCTGGTATATGAATAACATGATGTTTTTCAATGGCAAAAATCAATGAATATTGTAAATGCACAAACAGTAATTTCTCCGCATTGCAAGGTGCAATTCTGAAGTTTTTTGCTTTTTCCTGCTCCTCTTAGCATGATAAAGAAGATTCAAAGAGAGTGAGATGCCAGCTCCTTTCATTCAGTCAGTAGCTTCAATCATTTCTGGACGTTTTTCAATGGCAAAAATCATTGAATATTGTAAATGCACAAACAGTAATTTCTCCGCATTGCAAGGTGCAATACTGAAATTTTTTACTTTTTCCTGCTCCTCTTAGCATGATAAAGAAGATTCAAAGAGAGTGAGATGCCAGCTCCTTTCATTCAGCCAGTAGCTTCAATCATTTCTGGTATATGAATAACATGATGTTTTTCAATGGCAAAAATCAATGAATATTGTAAATGCACAAACAGTAATTTCTCCGCATTGCAAGGTGCAATTCTGAAATTTTTTGCTTTTTCCTGCTCCTCTTAGCATAATAAAGAAGATTCAAAGAAAGTGAGATGCCAGCTCCTTTCATTCAGTCAGTAGCTTCAATCATTTCTGGACGTTTTTCAATGGCAAACATCAATGAATATTGTAAATGCACAAACAGTAATTTCTTCGCATTGCAAGGTGCAATTCTGAAATTTTTTGCTTTTTCCTGCTTCTCTTAGCATGATAAACAAGATTCAAAGAGAGTGAGATGCCAGCTCCTTTCATTCAGTCAGTAGCTTCAATCATTTCTGGACGTTTTTCAATGGCAAAAATCAATGAATATTGTAAATGCACAAACAGTAATTTCTCCGCATTGCAAGGTGCAATTCTGAAATTTTTTACTTTTTCCTGCTCCTCTTAGCATGATAAAGAAGATTCAAAGAGAGTGAGATGCCAGCTCCTTTCATTCAGTCAGTAGCTTCAAACATTCCTGGTATATGAATAACATAATGTTTTTCAATGGCAAAAATCAATGAATATTGTAAATGCACAAACAGTAATTTCTCCGCATTGCAAGGTGCAATTCTGAAATTTTTTGCTTTTTCCTGCTCCTCTTAGCATGATAAAGAAGATTCAAAGAGAGTGAGATGCCAGCTCCTTTCATTCAGTCAGTAGCTTCAATCATTTCTGGACGTTTTTCAATTGCAAAAATCAATGAATATTGTAAATGCACAAACAGTAATTTCTCCGCATTGCAAGGTGCAATTCTGAAATTTTTTGCTTTTTCCTGCTCCTCTTAGCATGATAAAGAAGATTCAAAGAGAGTGAGATGCCAGCTCCTTTCATTCAGTCAGTAGCTTCAAACATTTCTGGTATATGAATAACATGATGTTTTTCAATGGCAAAAATCAATGAATATTGTAAATGCACAAACAGTAATTTCTCCGCATTGCAAGGTGCAATTCTGAAATTTTTTGCTTTTTCCTGCTCCTCTTAGCATGATAAAGAAGATTCAAAGAGAGTGAGATGCCAGCTCCTTTCATTCAGTCAGTAGCATCAATCATTTCTGGTATATGAATAACATGATGTTTTTCAATGGCAAAAATCAATGAATATTGTAAATGCACAAACAGTAATTTCTCCGCATTGCAAGGTGCAATTCTGAAATTTTTTGCTTTTTCCTGCTCCTCTTAGCATGATAAAGAAGATTCAAAGAGAGTGAGATGCCAGCTCCTTTCGTTCAGTCAGTAGCTTCAAACATTTCTGGTATATGAAAAACATGTTTTTCAATGGCAAAAATCAATGAATATTGTAAATGCACAAACAGTAATATCTCCACATTGCAAGGTGCAATTCTGAAATTTTTTGCTTTTTCCTGCTAATCCTAGCATGATAAAGAAGATTCAAAGAGAGTGAGATGCCAGCTCCTTTCATTCCGTCAGTAGCTTCAAACATTTCTGGTATATGAAAAACATGTTTTTCAATGGCAAAAATCAATGAATATTGTAAATGCACAAACAGTAATATCTCCACATTGCAAGGTGCAATTCTGAAATTTTTTGCTTTTTCCTGCTAATCCTAGCATGATAAAGATGATTCAAAGAGAGTGAGATGCCAGCTCCTTTCATTCAGTCAGTAGCTTCAAACATTTCTGGACGTTTTTCAATGGCAAAAATCAATGAATATTGTAAATGCACAAACAGTAATATCTCCACATTGCAAGGTGCAATTCTGAAATTTTTTGCTTTTTCCTGCTAATCCTAGCATGATAAAGAAGATTCAAAGAGAGTGAGATGCCAGCTCCTTTCATTCAGTCAGTAGCTTCAAACATTTCTTGTATATGAAAAACATGTTTTTCAATGGCAAAAATCAATGAATATTGTAAATGCACAAACAGCAATATCTCCACATTGCAAGGTGCAATTCTGAAATTTTTTGCTTTTTCCTGCTAATCCTAGCATGATAAAGAAGATTCAAAGAGAGTGAGATGCCAGCTCCTTTCATTCAGTCAGTAGCTTCAAACATTTCTGGACGTTTTTCAATGGCAAAAATCAATGAATATTGTAAATGCACAAACAGTAATATCTCCACATTGCAAGGTGCAATTCTGAAATTTTTTGCTTTTTCCTGTTAATCCTAGCATGATAAAGAAGATTCAAAGAGAGTGAGATGCCAGCTCCTTTCATTCAGTCAGTAGCTTCAAACATTTCTGGTATATGAAAAACATGTTTTTCAATGGCAAAAATCAATGAATATTGTAAATGCACAAACAGTAATATCTCCACATTGCAAGGTGCAATTCTGAAATTTTTTGCTTTTTCCTGCTAATCCTAGCATGATAAAGAAGATTCAAAGAGAGTGAGATGCCAGCTCCTTTCATTCAGTCAGTAGCTTCAAACATTTCTGGTATATGAAAAACATGTTTTTCAATGGCAAAAATCAATGAATATTGTAAATGCACAAACAGTAATATCTCCACATTGCAAGGTGCAATTCTGAAATTTTTTGCTTTTTCCTGCTAATCCAAGCATGATAAAGAAGATTCAAAGAGAGTGAGATGCCAGCTCCTTTCATTCAGTCAGTAGCTTCAAACATTTCTGGTATATGAATAACATGATGTTTTTCAATGGCAAAAATCAATGAATATTGTAAATGCACAAACAGTAATTTCTCCGCATTGCAAGGTGCAATTCTGAAATTTTTTGCTTTTTCCTGCTCCTCTTAGCATGATAAAGACGATTCAAAGAGAGTGAGATGCCAGCTCCTTTCATTCAGTCAGTAGCTTCAATCATTTCTGGACGTTTTTCAATGGCAAAAATCAATGAATATTGTAAATGCACAAACAGTAATTTCTCCGCATTGCAAGGTGCAATTCTGAAATTTTTTGCTTTTTCCTGCTCCTCTTAGCATGATAAAGAAAATTCAGAGTGAGATGCCAGCTGCTTTCATTCAGTCAGTAGCTTCAATCATTTCTGGACGTTTTTCAATGGCAAAAATCAATGAATATTGTAAATGCACAAACAGTAATATCTCCACATTGCAAGGTGCAATTCTGAAATTTTTTGCTTTTTCCTGTTAATCCTAGCATGATAAAGAAGATTCAAAGAGAGTGAGATGCCAGCTCCTTTCATTCAGTCAGTAGCTTCAAACATTTCTGGTATATGAAAAACATGTTTTTCAATGGCAAAAATCAATGAATATTGTAAATGCACAAACAGTAATATCTCCACATTGCAAGGTGCAATTCTGAAATTTTTTGCTTTTTCCTGCTAATCCAAGCATGATAAAGAAGATTCAAAGAGAGTGAGATGCCAGCTCCTTTCATTCAGTCAGTAGCTTCAAACATTTCTGGTATATGAATAACATGATGTTTTTCAATGGCAAAAATCAATGAATATTGTAAATGCACAAACAGTAATTTCTCCGCATTGCAAGGTGCAATTCTGAAATTTTTTGCTTTTTCCTGCTCCTCTTAGCATGATAAAGAAGATTCAAAGAGAGTGAGATGCCAGCTCCTTTCACTCAATCAGTAGCTTCAAACATTTCTGGTATATGAATAACATAATGTTTTTCAATGGCAAAAATCAATGAATATTGTAAATGCACAAACAGTAATTTCTCCGCATTGCAAGGTGCAATTCTGAAATTTTTTGCTTTTTCCTGCTCCTCTTAGCATGATAAAGAAGATTCAAAGAGAGTGAGATGCCAGCTCCTTTCGTTCAGTCAGTAGCTTCAATCATTTCTGGACGTTTTTCAAAGGCAAAAATCATTGAATATTGTAAATGCACAAAGAGTAATTTCTCCGCATTGCAAGGTGCAATTCTGAAATTTTTTACTTTTTCCTGCTCCTCTTAGCATGATAAAGAAGATTCAAAGAGAGTGAGATGCCAGCTCCTTTCATTCAGTCAGTAGCTTCAATCATTTCTGGTATATGAATAACATGATGTTTTTCAATGGCAAAAATCAATGAATATTGTAAATGCACAAACAGTAATTTCTCCGCATTGCAAGGTGCAATTCTGAAGTTTTTTGCTTTTTCCTGCTCCTCTTAGCATGATAAAGAAGATTCAAAGAGAGTGAGATGCCAGCTCCTTTCATTCAGTCAGTAGCTTCAATCATTTCTGGACGTTTTTCAATGGCAAAAATCATTGAATATTGTAAATGCACAAACAGTAATTTCTCCGCATTGCAAGGTGCAATACTGAAATTTTTTACTTTTTCCTGCTCCTCTTAGCATGATAAAGAAGATTCAAAGAGAGTGAGATGCCAGCTCCTTTCATTCAGCCAGTAGCTTCAATCATTTCTGGTATATGAATAACATGATGTTTTTCAATGGCAAAAATCAATGAATATTGTAAATGCACAAACAGTAATTTCTCCGCATTGCAAGGTGCAATTCTGAAATTTTTTGCTTTTTCCTGCTCCTCTTAGCATAATAAAGAAGATTCAAAGAAAGTGAGATGCCAGCTCCTTTCATTCAGTCAGTAGCTTCAATCATTTCTGGACGTTTTTCAATGGCAAACATCAATGAATATTGTAAATGCACAAACAGTAATTTCTTCGCATTGCAAGGTGCAATTCTGAAATTTTTTGCTTTTTCCTGCTTCTCTTAGCATGATAAACAAGATTCAAAGAGAGTGAGATGCCAGCTCCTTTCATTCAGTCAGTAGCTTCAATCATTTCTGGACGTTTTTCAATGGCAAAAATCAATGAATATTGTAAATGCACAAACAGTAATTTCTCCGCATTGCAAGGTGCAATTCTGAAATTTTTTACTTTTTCCTGCTCCTCTTAGCATGATAAAGAAGATTCAAAGAGAGTGAGATGCCAGCTCCTTTCATTCAGTCAGTAGCTTCAAACATTCCTGGTATATGAATAACATAATGTTTTTCAATGGCAAAAATCAATGAATATTGTAAATGCACAAACAGTAATTTCTCCGCATTGCAAGGTGCAATTCTGAAATTTTTTGCTTTTTCCTGCTCCTCTTAGCATGATAAAGAAGATTCAAAGAGAGTGAGATGCCAGCTCCTTTCATTCAGTCAGTAGCTTCAATCATTTCTGGACGTTTTTCAATTGCAAAAATCAATGAATATTGTAAATGCACAAACAGTAATTTCTCCGCATTGCAAGGTGCAATTCTGAAATTTTTTGCTTTTTCCTGCTCCTCTTAGCATGATAAAGAAGATTCAAAGAGAGTGAGATGCCAGCTCCTTTCATTCAGTCAGTAGCTTCAAACATTTCTGGTATATGAATAACATGATGTTTTTCAATGGCAAAAATCAATGAATATTGTAAATGCACAAACAGTAATTTCTCCGCATTGCAAGGTGCAATTCTGAAATTTTTTGCTTTTTCCTGCTCCTCTTAGCATGATAAAGAAGATTCAAAGAGAGTGAGATGCCAGCTCCTTTCATTCAGTCAGTAGCATCAATCATTTCTGGTATATGAATAACATGATGTTTTTCAATGGCAAAAATCAATGAATATTGTAAATGCACAAACAGTAATTTCTCCGCATTGCAAGGTGCAATTCTGAAATTTTTTGCTTTTTCCTGCTCCTCTTAGCATGATAAAGAAGATTCAAAGAGAGTGAGATGCCAGCTCCTTTCGTTCAGTCAGTAGCTTCAAACATTTCTGGTATATGAAAAACATGTTTTTCAATGGCAAAAATCAATGAATATTGTAAATGCACAAACAGTAATATCTCCACATTGCAAGGTGCAATTCTGAAATTTTTTGCTTTTTCCTGCTAATCCTAGCATGATAAAGAAGATTCAAAGAGAGTGAGATGCCAGCTCCTTTCATTCCGTCAGTAGCTTCAAACATTTCTGGTATATGAAAAACATGTTTTTCAATGGCAAAAATCAATGAATATTGTAAATGCACAAACAGTAATATCTCCACATTGCAAGGTGCAATTCTGAAATTTTTTGCTTTTTCCTGCTAATCCTAGCATGATAAAGATGATTCAAAGAGAGTGAGATGCCAGCTCCTTTCATTCAGTCAGTAGCTTCAAACATTTCTGGACGTTTTTCAATGGCAAAAATCAATGAATATTGTAAATGCACAAACAGTAATATCTCCACATTGCAAGGTGCAATTCTGAAATTTTTTGCTTTTTCCTGCTAATCCTAGCATGATAAAGAAGATTCAAAGAGAGTGAGATGCCAGCTCCTTTCATTCAGTCAGTAGCTTCAAACATTTCTTGTATATGAAAAACATGTTTTTCAATGGCAAAAATCAATGAATATTGTAAATGCACAAACAGCAATATCTCCACATTGCAAGGTGCAATTCTGAAATTTTTTGCTTTTTCCTGCTAATCCTAGCATGATAAAGAAGATTCAAAGAGAGTGAGATGCCAGCTCCTTTCATTCAGTCAGTAGCTTCAAACATTTCTGGACGTTTTTCAATGGCAAAAATCAATGAATATTGTAAATGCACAAACAGTAATATCTCCACATTGCAAGGTGCAATTCTGAAATTTTTTGCTTTTTCCTGTTAATCCTAGCATGATAAAGAAGATTCAAAGAGAGTGAGATGCCAGCTCCTTTCATTCAGTCAGTAGCTTCAAACATTTCTGGTATATGAAAAACATGTTTTTCAATGGCAAAAATCAATGAATATTGTAAATGCACAAACAGTAATATCTCCACATTGCAAGGTGCAATTCTGAAATTTTTTGCTTTTTCCTGCTAATCCTAGCATGATAAAGAAGATTCAAAGAGAGTGAGATGCCAGCTCCTTTCATTCAGTCAGTAGCTTCAAACATTTCTGGTATATGAAAAACATGTTTTTCAATGGCAAAAATCAATGAATATTGTAAATGCACAAACAGTAATATCTCCACATTGCAAGGTGCAATTCTGAAATTTTTTGCTTTTTCCTGCTAATCCAAGCATGATAAAGAAGATTCAAAGAGAGTGAGATGCCAGCTCCTTTCATTCAGTCAGTAGCTTCAAACATTTCTGGTATATGAATAACATGATGTTTTTCAATGGCAAAAATCAATGAATATTGTAAATGCACAAACAGTAATTTCTCCGCATTGCAAGGTGCAATTCTGAAATTTTTTGCTTTTTCCTGCTCCTCTTAGCATGATAAAGACGATTCAAAGAGAGTGAGATGCCAGCTCCTTTCATTCAGTCAGTAGCTTCAATCATTTCTGGACGTTTTTCAATGGCAAAAATCAATGAATATTGTAAATGCACAAACAGTAATTTCTCCGCATTGCAAGGTGCAATTCTGAAATTTTTTGCTTTTTCCTGCTCCTCTTAGCATGATAAAGAAAATTCAGAGTGAGATGCCAGCTGCTTTCATTCAGTCAGTAGCTTCAATCATTTCTGGACGTTTTTCAATGGCAAAAATCAATGAATATTGTAAATGCACAAACAGTAATATCTCCACATTGCAAGGTGCAATTCTGAAATTTTTTGCTTTTTCCTGTTAATCCTAGCATGATAAAGAAGATTCAAAGAGAGTGAGATGCCAGCTCCTTTCATTCAGTCAGTAGCTTCAAACATTTCTGGTATATGAAAAACATGTTTTTCAATGGCAAAAATCAATGAATATTGTAAATGCACAAACAGTAATATCTCCACATTGCAAGGTGCAATTCTGAAATTTTTTGCTTTTTCCTGCTAATCCAAGCATGATAAAGAAGATTCAAAGAGAGTGAGATGCCAGCTCCTTTCATTCAGTCAGTAGCTTCAAACATTTCTGGTATATGAATAACATGATGTTTTTCAATGGCAAAAATCAATGAATATTGTAAATGCACAAACAGTAATTTCTCCGCATTGCAAGGTGCAATTCTGAAATTTTTTGCTTTTTCCTGCTCCTCTTAGCATGATAAAGAAGATTCAAAGAGAGTGAGATGCCAGCTCCTTTCACTCAATCAGTAGCTTCAAACATTTCTGGTATATGAATAACATAATGTTTTTCAATGGCAAAAATCAATGAATATTGTAAATGCACAAACAGTAATTTCTCCGCATTGCAAGGTGCAATTCTGAAATTTTTTGCTTTTTCCTGCTCCTCTTAGCATGATAAAGACGATTCAAAGAGAGTGAGATGCCAGCTCCTTTCATTCAGTCAGTAGCTTCAATCATTTCTGGACGTTTTTCAATGGCAAAAATCAATGAATATTGTAAATGCACAAAGAGTAATTTCTCCGCATTGCAAGGTGCAATTCTGAAATTTTTTGCTTTTTCCTGCTCCTCTTAGCATGATAAAGAAAATTCAGAGTGAGATGCCAGCTGCTTTCATTCAGTCAGTAGCTTCAATCATTTCTGGACGTTTTTCAATGGCAAAAATCAATGAATATTGTAAATGCACAAACAGTAATTTCTCCGCATTGCAAGGTGCAATTCTGAAATTTTTTGCTTTTTCCTGCTCCTCTTAGCATGATAAAGAAGATTCAAAGAGAGTGAGATGCCAGCTCCTTTCGTTCAGTCAGTAGCTTCAATCATTTCTGGACGTTTTTCAAAGGCAAAAATCATTGAATATTGTAAATGCACAAACAGTAATTTCTCCGCATTGCAAGGTGCAATTCTGAAATTTTTTACTTTTTCCTGCTCCTCTTAGCATGATAAAGAAGATTCAAAGAGAGTGAGATGCCAGCTCCTTTTATTCAGTCAGTAGCTTCAATCATTTCTGGTATATGAATAACATGATGTTTTTCAATGGCAAAAATCAATGAATATTGTAAATGCACAAACAGTAATTTCTCCGCATTGCAAGGTGCAATTCTGAAGTTTTTTGCTTTTTCCTGCTCCTCTTAGCATGATAAAGAAGATTCAAAGAGAGTGAGATGCCAGCTCCTTTCATTCAGTCAGTAGCTTCAATCATTTCTGGACGTTTTTCAATGGCAAAAATCATTGAATATTGTAAATGCACAAACAGTAATTTCTCCGCATTGCAAGGTGCAATTCTGAAATTTTTTACTTTTTCCTGCTTCTCTTAGCATGATAAAGAAGATTCAAAGAGAGTGAGATGCCAGCTCCTTTCATTCAGTCAGTAGCTTCAATCATTTCTGGTATATGAATAACATGATGTTTTTCAATGTCAAAAATCAATGAATATTGTAAATGCACAAACAGTAATTTCTCCGCATTGCAAGGTGCAATTCTGAAATTTTTTGCTTTTTCCTGCTCCTCTTAGCATGATAAAGAAGATTCAAAGAGAGTGAGATGCCAGCTCCTTTCATTCAGTCAGTAGCTTCAATCATTTCTGGACGTTTTTCAATGGCAAAAATCAATGAATATTGTAAATGCACAAACAGTAATTTCTCCGCATTGCAAGGTGCAATTCTGAAATTTTTTGCTTTTTCCTGCTCCTCTTAGCATGATAAAGAAAATTCAGAGTGAGATGCCAGCTCCTTTCATTCAGTCAGTAGCTTCAATCATTTCTGGACGTTTTTCAATGGCAAAAATCAATGAATATTGTAAATGCACAAACAGTAATTTCTCCGCATTGCAAGGTGCAATTCTGAAATTTTTTGCTTTTTCCTGCTCCTCTTAGCATGATAAAGAAGATTCAAAGAGAGTGAGATGCCAGCTCCTTTCATTCAGTCAGTAGCTTCAAACATTTCTGGTATATGAATAACATGATGTTTTTCAATGGCAAAAATCAATGAATATTGTAAATGCACAAACAGTAATTTCTCCGCATTGCAAGGTGCAATTCTGAAATTTTTTGCTTTTTCCTGCTCCTCTTAGCATGATAAAGAAGATTCAAAGAGAGTGAGATGCCAGCTCCTTTCGTTCAGTCAGTAGCTTCAATCATTTCTGGACGTTTTTCAAAGGCAAAAATCATTGAATATTGTAAATGCACAAAGAGTAATTTCTCCGCATTGCAAGGTGCAATTCTGAAATTTTTTACTTTTTCCTGCTCCTCTTAGCATGATAAAGAAGATTCAAAGAGAGTGAGATGCCAGCTCCTTTCATTCAGTCAGTAGCTTCAATCATTTCTGGTATATGAATAACATGATGTTTTTCAATGGCAAAAATCAATGAATATTGTAAATGCACAAACAGTAATTTCTCCGCATTGCAAGGTGCAATTCTGAAGTTTTTTGCTTTTTCCTGCTCCTCTTAGCATGATAAAGAAGATTCAAAGAGAGTGAGATGCCAGCTCCTTTCATTCAGTCAGTAGCTTCAATCATTTCTGGACGTTTTTCAATGGCAAAAATCATTGAATATTGTAAATGCACAAACAGTAATTTCTCCGCATTGCAAGGTGCAATACTGAAATTTTTTACTTTTTCCTGCTCCTCTTAGCATGATAAAGAAGATTCAAAGAGAGTGAGATGCCAGCTCCTTTCATTCAGTCAGTAGCTTCAATCATTTCTGGTATATGAATAACATGATGTTTTTCAATGGCAAAAATCAATGAATATTGTAAATGCACAAACAGTAATTTCTCCGCATTGCAAGGTGCAATTCTGAAATTTTTTGCTTTTTCCTGCTCCCTCTTAGCATAATAAAGAAGATTCAAAGAAAGTGAGATGCCAGCTCCTTTCATTCAGTCAGTAGCTTCAATCATTTCTGGACGTTTTTCAATGGCAAACATCAATGAATATTGTAAATGCACAAACAGTAATTTCTTCGCATTGCAAGGTGCAATTCTGAAATTTTTTGCTTTTTCCTGCTTCTCTTAGCATGATAAACAAGATTCAAAGAGAGTGAGATGCCAGCTCCTTTCATTCAGTCAGTAGCTTCAATCATTTCTGGACGTTTTTCAATGGCAAAAATCAATGAATATTGTAAATGCACAAACAGTAATTTCTCCGCATTGCAAGGTGCAATTCTGAAATTTTTTACTTTTTCCTGCTCCTCTTAGCATGATAAAGAAGATTCAAAAGAGAGTGAGATGCCAGCTCCTTTCATTCAGTCAGTAGCTTCAAACATTCCTGGTATATGAATAACATAATGTTTTTCAATGGCAAAAATCAATGAATATTGTAAATGCACAAACAGTAATTTCTCCGCATTGCAAGGTGCAATTCTGAAATTTTTTGCTTTTCCTGCTCCTCTTAGCATGATAAAGAAGATTCAAAGAGAGTGAGATGCCAGCTCCTTTCATTCAGTCAGTAGCTTCAATCATTTCTGGACGTTTTTCAATTGCAAAAATCAATGAATATTGTAAATGCACAAACAGTAATTTCTCCGCATTGCAAGGTGCAATTCTGAAATTTTTTGCTTTTTCCTGCTCCTCTTAGCATGATAAAGAAGATTCAAAGAGAGTGAGATGCCAGCTCCTTTCATTCAGTCAGTAGCTTCAAACATTTCTGGTATATGAATAACATGATGTTTTTCAATGGCAAAAATCAATGAATATTGTAAATGCACAAACAGTAATTTCTCCGCATTGCAAGGTGCAATTCTGAAATTTTTTGCTTTTTCCTGCTCCTCTTTAGCATGATAAAGAAGATTCAAAGAGAGTGAGATGCCAGCTCCTTTCATTCAGTCAGTAGCATCAATCATTTCTGGTATATGAATAACATGATGTTTTTCAATGGCAAAAATCAATGAATATTGTAAATGCACAAACAGTAATTTCTCCGCATTGCAAGGTGCAATTCTGAAATTTTTTGCTTTTTCCTGCTCCTCTTAGCATGATAAAGAAGATTCAAAGAGAGTGAGATGCCAGCTCCTTTCGTTCAGTCAGTAGCTTCAATCATTTCTGGACGTTTTTCAAAGGCAAAAATCATTGAATATTGTAAATGCACAAACAGCAATTTCTCCGCATTGCAAGGTGCAATTCTGAAATTTTTTACTTTTTCCTGCTCCTCTTAGCATGATAAAGAAGATTCAAAGAGAGTGAGATGCCAGCTCCTTTCATTCAGTCAGTAGCTTCAATCATTTCTGGTATATGAATAACATGATGTTTTTCAATGGCAAAAATCAATGAATATTGTAAATGCACAAACAGTAATTTCTCCGCATTGCAAGGTGCAATTCTGAAATTTTTTTGCTTTTTCCTGCTCCTCTTAGCATGATAAAGAAGATTCAAAGAGAGTGAGATGCCAGCTCCTTTCATTCAGTCAGTAGCTTCAATCATTTCTGGACGTTTTTCAATGGCAAAAATCATTGAATATTGTAAATGCACAAACAGTAATTTCTCCGCATTGCAAGGTGCAATTCTGAAATTTTTTACTTTTTCCTGCTCCTCTTAGCATGATAAAGAAGATTCAAAGAGAGTGAGATGCCAGCTCCTTTCATTCAGTCAGTAGCTTCAATCATTTCTGGTATATGAATAACATGATGTTTTTCAATGGCAAAAATCAATGAATATTGTAAATGCACAAACAGTAATTTCTCCGCATTGCAAGGTGCAATTCTGAAATTTTTTGCTTTTTCCTGCTCCTCTTAGCATGATAAACAAGATTAAAAGAGAGTGAGATGCCAGCTCCTTTCATTCAGTCAGTAGCTTCAATCATTTCTGGACGTTTTTCAATGGCAAAAATCAATGAATATTGTAAATGCACAAACAGTAATATCTCCGCATTGCAAGGTGCAATTCTGAAATTTTTTGCTTTTTCCTGTTAATCCTAGCATGATAAAGAAGATTCAAAGAGAGTGAGATGCCAGCTCCTTTCATTGAAGTCAGTAGCTTCAAACATTTCTGGTATATGAAAAACATGTTTTTCAATGGCAAAAATCAATGAATATTGTAAATGCACAAACAGTAATTTCTCCGCATTGCAAGGTGCAATTCTGAAATTTTTTACTTTTTCCTGCTTCTCTTAGCATGATAAAGAAGATTCAAAGAGAGTGAGATGCCAGCTCCTTTCATTCAGTCAGTAGCTTCAATCATTTCTGGTATATGAATAACATGATGTTTTTCAATGTCAAAAATCAATGAATATTGTAAATGCACAAACAGTAATTTCTCCGCATTGCAAGGTGCAATTCTGAAATTTTTTGCTTTTTCCTGCTCCTCTTAGCATGATAAAGAAGATTCAAAGAGAGTGAGATGCCAGCTCCCCAGCTCCTTTCATTCAGTCAGTAGCTTCAATCATTTCTGGACGTTTTTCAATTGCAAAAATCAATGAATATTGTAAATGCACAAACAGTAATTTCTCCGCATTGCAAGGTGCAATTCTGAAATTTTTTGCTTTTTCCTGCTCCTCTTAGCATGATAAAGAAAATTCAAAGAAGAGTGAGATGCCAGCTCCTTTCATTCAGTCAGTAGCTTCAATCATTTCTGGTATATGAAATAACATGATGTTTTTCAATGGCAAAAATCAATGAATATTGTAAATGCACAAACAGTAATTTCTCCGCATTGCAAGGTGCAATTCTGAAATTTTTTGCTTTTTCCTGCTCCTCTTAGCATGATAAAGAAGATTCAAAGAGAGTGAGATGCCAGCTCCTTTCATTCAGTCAGTAGCTTCAAACATTTCTGGTATATGAATAACATGATGTTTTTCAATGGCAAAAATCAATGAATATTGTAAATGCACAAACAGTAATTTCTCCGCATTGCAAGGTGCAATTCTGAAATTTTTTGCTTTTTCCTGCTCCTCTTAGCATGATAAAGAAGATTCAAAGAGAGTGAGATGCCAGCTCCTTTCGTTCAGTCAGTAGCTTCAATCATTTCTGGACGTTTTTCAAAGGCAAAAATCATTGAATATTGTAAATGCACAAAGAGTAATTTCTCCGCATTGCAAGGTGCAATTCTGAAATTTTTTACTTTTTCCTGCTCCTCTTAGCATGATAAAGAAGATTCAAAGAGAGTGAGATGCCAGCTCCTTTCATTCAGTCAGTAGCTTCAATCATTTCTGGTATATGAATAACATGATGTTTTTCAATGGCAAAAATCAATGAATATTGTAAATGCACAAACAGTAATTTCTCCGCATTGCAAGGTGCAATTCTGAAGTTTTTTGCTTTTTCCTGCTCCTCTTAGCATGATAAAGAAGATTCAAAGAGAGTGAGATGCCAGCTCCTTTCATTCAGTCAGTAGCTTCAATCATTTCTGGACGTTTTTCAATGGCAAAAATCATTGAATATTGTAAATGCACAAACAGTAATTTCTCCGCATTGCAAGGTGCAATACTGAAATTTTTTACTTTTTCCTGCTCCTCTTAGCATGATAAAGAAGATTCAAAGAGAGTGAGATGCCAGCTCCTTTCATTCAGTCAGTAGCTTCAATCATTTCTGGTATATGAATAACATGATGTTTTTCAATGGCAAAAATCAATGAATATTGTAAATGCACAAACAGTAATTTCTCCGCATTGCAAGGTGCAATTCTGAAATTTTTTGCTTTTTCCTGCTCCTCTTAGCATAATAAAAGAAGATTCAAAGAAAGTGAGATGCCAGCTCCTTTCATTCAGTCAGTAGCTTCAATCATTTCTGGACGTTTTTCAATGGCAAACATCAATGAAATATTGTAAATGCACAAACAGTAATTTCTTCGCATTGCAAGGTGCAATTCTGAAATTTTTTGCTTTTTCCTGCTTCTCTTAGCATGATAAACAAGATTCAAAGAGAGTGAGATGCCAGCTCCTTTCATTCAGTCAGTAGCTTCAATCATTTCTGGGATAGGAAAAACATCGTTTTTCAATGGCAAAAATCAATGAATATTGTAAATGCACAAACAGTATATCTCCACATTGCAAGGTGCAATTCTGAAATTTTTTACTTTTTCCTGCTCCTCTTAGCATGATAAAGAAGATTCAAAGAGAGTGAGATGCCAGCTCCTTTCATTCAGTCAGTAGCTTCAAACATTCCTGGTATATGAATAACATAATGTTTTTCAATGGCAAAAATCAATGAATATTGTAAATGCACAAACAGTAATTTCTCCGCATTGCAAGGTGCAATTCTGAAATTTTTTGCTTTTTCCTGCTAATCCTAGCATGATAAAGAAGATTCAAAGAGAGTGAGATGCCAGCTCCTTTCATTCAGTCAGTAGCTTCAAACATTTCTGGACGTTTTTCAATTGCAAAAATCAATGAATATTGTAAATGCACAAACAGTAATTTCTCCGCATTGCAAGGTGCAATTCTGAAATTTTTTGCTTTTTCCTGCTCCTCTTAGCATGATAAAGAAGATTCAAAGAGAGTGAGATGCCAGCTCCTTTCATTCAGTCAGTAGCTTCAAACATTTCTGGTATATGAATAACATGATGTTTTTCAATGGCAAAAATCAATGAATATTGTAAATGCACAAACAGTAATTTCTCCGCATTGCAAGGTGCAATTCTGAAATTTTTTGCTTTTTCCTGCTCCTCTTAGCATGATAAAGAAGATTCAAAGAGAGTGAGATGCCAGCTCCTTTCATTCAGTCAGTAGCATCAATCATTTCTGGTATATGAATAACATGATGTTTTTCAATGGCAAAAATCAATGAATATTGTAAATGCACAAACAGTAATTTCTCCGCATTGCAAGGTGCAATTCTGAAATTTTTTGCTTTTTCCTGCTCCTCTTAGCATGATAAAGAAGATTCAAAGAGAGTGAGATGCCAGCTCCTTTCGTTCAGTCAGTAGCTTCAATCATTTCTGGACGTTTTTCAAAGGCAAAAATCATTGAATATTGTAAATGCACAAACAGCAATTTCTCCGCATTGCAAGGTGCAATTCTGAAATTTTTACTTTTTCCTGCTACTCCTAGCATGATAAAGAAGATTCAAAGAGAGTGAGATGCCAGCTCCTTTCATTCAGTCAGTAGCTTCAATCATTTCTGGTATATGAATAACATGATGTTTTTCAATGGCAAAAATCAATGAATATTGTAAATGCACAAACAGTAATTTCTCCGCATTGCAAGGTGCAATTCTGAAATTTTTTGCTTTTTCCTGCTCTCTTAGCATGATAAAGAAGATTCAAAGAGAGTGAGATGCCAGCTCCTTTCATTCAGTCAGTAGCTTCAATCATTTCTGGACGTTTTTCAATGGCAAAAATCATTGAATATTGTAAATGCACAAACAGTAATTTCTCCGCATTGCAAGGTGCAATTCTGAAATTTTTTACTTTTTCCTGCTCCTCTTAGCATGATAAAGAAGATTCAAAGAGAGTGAGATGCCAGCTCCTTTCATTCAGTCAGTAGCTTCAAATCATTTCTGGTATATGAATAACATGATGTTTTTCAATGGCAAAAATCAATGAATATTGTAAATGCACAAACAGTAATTTCTCCGCATTGCAAGGTGCAATTCTGAAATTTTTTGCTTTTTCCTGCTCCTCTTAGCATGATAAACAAGATTAAAAGAGAGTGAGATGCCAGCTCCTTTCATTCAGTCAGTAGCTTCAATCATTTCTGGTATATGAAAAACGTTTTTTCAATGGCAAAAATCAATGAATATTGTAAATGCACAAACAGTAATATCTCCGCATTGCAAGGTGCAATTCTGAAATTTTTTGCTTTTTCCTGTTAATCCTAGCATGATAAAGAAGATTCAAAGAGAGTGAGATGCCAGCTCCTTTCATTGAAGTCAGTAGCTTCAAACATTTCTGGTATATGAAAAACATGTTTTTCAATGGCAAAAATCAATGAATATTGTAAATGCACAAACAGTAATATCTCCACATTGCAAGGTGCAATTCTGAAATTTTTTGCTTTTTCCTGCTTATCCTAGCATGATAAAGAAGATTCAAAGAGAGTGAGATGCCAGCTCCTTTCATTCAGTCAGTAGCTTCAAACATTTCTGGTATATGAAAAACATGTTTTTCAATGGCAAAAATCAATGAATATTGTAAATGCACAAACAGTAATATCTCCACATTGCAAGGTGCAATTCTGAAATTTTTTTGCTTTTTCCTGCTAATCCTAGCATGATAAAGAAGATTTAAAGAGAGTGAGATGCCAGCTCCTTTCATTCAGTCAGTAGCTTCAAACATTTCTGGACGTTTTTCAATGGCAAAATCAATGAATATTGTAAATGCACAAACAGTAATATCTCCACATTGCAAGGTGCAATTCTGAAATTTTTGCTTTTTCCTGTTAATCCTAGCATGATAAAGAAGATTCAAAGACAGTGAGATGCCAGCTCCTTTCATTCAGTCAGTAGCTTCAAACATTTCTGGTATATGAAAAACATGTTTTTCAATGGCAAAAATCAATGAATATTGTAAATGCACAAACAGTAATATCTCCACATTGCAAGGTGCAATTCTGAAATTTTTTGCTTTTTCCTGCTAATCCTAGCATGATAAAGAAGATTCAAAGAGAGTGAGATGCCAGCTCCTTTCATTCCGTCAGTAGCTTCAAACATTTCTGGTATATGAAAAACATGTTTTTCAATGGCAAAAATCAATGAATATTGTAAATGCACAAACAGTAATATCTCCACATTGCAAGGTGCAATTCTGAAATTTTTTGCTTTTTCCTGCTAATCCTAGCATGATAAAGAAGATTCAAAGAGAGTGAGATGCCAGCTCCTTTCATTCAGTCAGTAGCTTCAAACATTTCTGGTTTATGATAACATGATGTTTTTCAATGGCAAAAATCAATGAATATTGTAAATGCACAAACAGTAATATCTCCACATTGCAAGGTGCAATTCTGAAATTTTTGCTTTTTCCTGCTAATCCTAGCATGATAAAGAAGATTCAAAGAGAGTGAGATGCCAGCTCCTTTCATTCAGTCAGTAGCTTCAAACATTTCTTGTATATGAAAAACATGTTTTTCAATGGCAAAAATCAATGAATATTGTAAATGCACAAACAGCAATATCTCCACATTGCAAGGTGCAATTCTGAATTTTTTGCTTTTTCCTGCTAATCCTAGCATGATAAAGAAGATTCAAAGAGAGTGAGATGCCAGCTCCTTTCATTCAGTCAGTAGCTTCAAACATTTCTGGACGTTTTTCAATGGCAAAAATCAATGAATATTGTAAATGCACAAACAGTAATATCTCCACATTGCAAGGTGCAATTCTGAAATTTTTGCTTTTTCCTGTTAATCCTAGCATGATAAAGAAGATTCAAAGAGAGTGAGATGCCAGCTCCTTTCATTCAGTCAGTAGCTTCAAACATTTCTGGTATATGAAAAACATGTTTTCAATGGCAAAAATCAATGAATATTGTAAAAGCACAAACAGTAATATCTCCACATTGCAAGGTGCAATTCTGAAATTTTTTGCTTTTTCCTGCTAATCCTAGCATGATAAAGAAGATTCAAAGAGAGTGAGATGCCAGCTCCTTTCATTCAGTCAGTAGCTTCAAACATTTCTGGTATATGAAAAACATGTTTTTCAATGGCAAAAATCAATGAATATTGTAAATGCACAAACAGTAATATCTCCACATTGCAAGGTGCAATTCTGAAATTTTTTGCTTTTTCCTGCTAATCCAAGCATGATAAAGAAGATTCAAAGAGGAGTGAGATGCCCAGCTCCTTTCATTCAGTCAGTAGCTTCAAACATTTCTGGTATATGAATAACATGATGTTTTTCAATGGCAAAATCAATGAATATTGTAAATGCACAAACAGTAATTTCTCCGCATTGCAAGGTGCAATTCTGAAATTTTTTGCTTTTTCCTGCTCCTCTTAGCATGATAAAGAAGATTCAAAGAGAGTGAGATGCCAGCTCCTTTCATTCAGTCAGTAGCTTCAAACATTTCTGGTATATGAATAACATGATGTTTTTCAATGGCAAAAATCAATGAATATTGTAAATGCACAAACAGTAATTTCTCCGCATTGCAAGGTGCAATTCTGAAATTTTTTGCTTTTTCCTGCTCCTCTTAGCATGATAAAGACGATTCCAAAGAGAGTGAGATGCCAGCTCCTTTCATTCAGTCAGTAGCTTCAATCATTTCTGGACGTTTTTTCAATGGCAAAAATCAATGAATATTGTAAATGCACAAACAGTAATTTCTCCGCATTGCAAGGTGCAATTCTGAAATTTTTTGCTTTTTCCTGCTCCTCTTAGCATGATAAAGAAAATTCAGAGTGAGATGCCAGCTGCTTTCATTCAGTCAGTAGCTTCAATCATTTCTGGACGTTTTTCAATGGCAAAAATCAATGAATATTGTAAATGCACAAACAGTAATATCTCCACATTGCAAGGTGCAATTCTGAAATTTTTTGCTTTTTCCTGTTAATCCTAGTATGATAAAGAAGATTCAAAGAGAGTGAGATGCCAGCTCCTTTCATTCAGTCAGTAGCTTCAAACATTTCTGGTATATGAAAAAACATGTTTTTCAATGGCAAAAATCAATGAATATTGTAAATGCACAAACAGTAATATCTCCACATTGCAAGGTGCAATTCTGAAATTTTTTGCTTTTTCCTGCTAATCCAAGCATGATAAAGAAGATTCAAAGAGAGTGAGATGCCCAGCTCCTTTCATTCAGTCAGTAGCTTCAAACATTTCTGGTTTATGAATAACATGATGTTTTTCAATGGCAAAAATCAATGAATATTGTAAATGCACAAACAGTAATTTCTCCGCATTGCAAGGTGCAATTCTGAAATTTTTTGCTTTTTCCTGCTCCTCTTAGCATGATAAAGAAGATTCAAAGAGAGTGAGATGCCAGCTCCTTTCACTCAGTCAGTAGCTTCAAACATTTCTGGTATATGAATAACATAATGTTTTTCAATGGCAAAAATCAATGAATATTGTAAATGCACAAACAGTAATTTCTCCGCATTGCAAGGTGCAATTCTGAATTTTTTGCTTTTTCCTGCTCCTCTTAGCATGATAAAGACGATTCAAAGAGAGTGAGATGCCAGCTCCTTTCATTCAGTCAGTAGCTTCAATCATTTCTGGACGTT
>NW_027365536.1:62500-107267 GCF_046119375.1 Phyllobates terribilis | reverse complement strand
CCAGATATCAGTTATATTATACAGCAGTGACATCACCGCGCTCCAGATATCAGTTATATTATACAGCAGAGGACATCACCGCTCTCCAGATATCAGTTATATTATACAGCAGAGACATCACCGCTCTCCAGATATCAGTTATATATACAGCAGTGACATCACCGCTCTCCAGATATCAGTTATATTATACAGCAGAGACATCACCGCTCTCCAGATATCAGTTATATTATACAGCAGTGACATCACCGCTCTCCAGATATCAGTTATATTATACAGCAGTGACATCACCGCTCTCCAGATATCAGTTATATTATACAGCAGTGACATCACCGCTCTCCAGATATCAGTTATATTATACAGCAGTGACATCACCGCTCTCCAGATATCAGTTATATTATACAGCAGACCATCACCGCTCTCCAGATATCAGTTATATTATACAGCAGTGACATCACCGCTCTCCAGATATCAGTTATATTATACAGCAGTGACATCACCGCTCTCCAGATATCAGTTATATTATACAGCAGTGACATCACCGCTCTCCAGATATCAGTTATATTATACAGCAGTGACATCACCGCTCTCCAGATATCAGTTATATTATACAGCGGTGACATCACCGCTCTCCAGATATCAGTTATATTATACAGCAGTGACATCACCGCTCTCCAGATATCAGTTATATTACACAGCAGTGACATCACCGCTCTCCAGATATCAGTTATATTATACAGCAGTGACATCACCGCTCTCCAGATATCAGTTATATTATACAGCAGTGACATCACCGCTCTCCAGATATCAGTTATATTATACAGCGGTGACATCACCGCTCTCCAGATATCAGTTATATTATACAGCAGAGACATCACCGCTCTCCAGATATCAGTTATATTATACAGTGGTGACGTCACCGCTCTCCAGATATCAGGTTATATTATACAGCAGTGACATCACCGCTCTCCAGATATCAGTTATATTATACAGCAGAGACATCACCGCTCTCCAGATATCAGTTATATTATACAGCGGTGACATCACCGCTCTCCAGATATCAGTTATATTATACAGCAGTGACATCACCGCTCTCCAGATATCAGTTATATTATACAGCAGTGACATCACCGCTCTCCAGATATCAGTTATATTATACAGCGGTGACATCACCGCTCTCCAGATATCAGTTATATTATACAGCAGTGACATCACCGCTCTCCAGATATCAGTTATATTATACAGCAGTGACATCACCGCTCTCCAGATATCAGTTATATTATACAGCGGTGACATCACCGCTCTCCAGATATCAGTTATATTATACAGCGGTGACATCACCGCTCTCCAGATATCAGTTATATTATACAGCGGTGACATCACCGCTCTCCAGATATCAGTTATATTATACAGCAGTGACATCACCGCTCTCCAGATATCAGTTATATTATACAGCAGCGACATCACCGCTCTCCAGATATCCAGTTATATTATACAGCAGAGACATCACCGCTCTCCAGATATCAGTTATATTATACAGCAGTGACATCACCGCTCTCCAGATATCAGTTATATTACACAGCGGTGACATCACCGCTCTCCAGATATCAGTTATATTATACAGCAGTGACATCACCACTCTCCAGATATCAGTTATATTATACAGCAGTGACATCACCGCTCTCCAGATATCAGTTATATTATACAGCAGTGACATCACCACTCTCCAGATATCAGTTATATTATACAGCAGTGACATCACCACTCTCCAGATATCAGTTATATTATACAGCAGTGACATCACCGCTCTCCAGATATCAGTTATATTATACAGCAGTGACATCACCACTCTCCAGATATCAGTTATATTATACAGCAGTGACATCACCACTCTCCAGATATCAGTTATATTATACAGCAGTGACATCACCGCTCTCCAGATATCAGTTATATTATACAGCAGTGACATCACCGCTCTCCAGATATCAGTTATATTATACAGCAGTAACATCACCGCTCTCCTGATATCAGTTATATTATACAGCGGTGACATCACCGCTCTCCTGATATCAGTTATATTATACAGCGGTGACATCACCGCTCTCCAGATATCAGTTATATTATACAGCGGTGACATCACCGCTCTCCAGATATCAGTTATATTATACAGCAGAGACATCACCGCTCTCCAGATATCAGTTATATTATACAGCGGTGACATCACCGCTCTCCAGATATCAGTTATATTATACAGCAGTGACATCACCGCTCTCCAGATATCAGTTATATTATACAGCAGTGACATCACCGCTCTCCAGATATCAGTGATATTATACAGCGGTGACATCACCGCTCTCCAGATATCAGTTATATTATACAGTGGTGATGTCACCGCTCTCCAGGTATCGGGTATATTATACAGCGGTGATGTCACCGCTCTCCAGATATCGGGTATATTATACAGTGGTGATGTCACCGCTCTCCAGATATCAGTTATATTATACAGCAGTGACATCACCGCTCTCCAGATATCAGTTATATTATACAGAGGTGACATCACCGCTCCCCAGATATCAGTTATATTATACAGCAGAGACATCACCGCTCTCCAGATATCAGTTATATTATACAGCGGTGATGTCACCGCTCTCCAGATATCAGTTATATTATACAGCGGTGACATCACCGCTCTCCAGATATCAGTTATATTATACATCAATGACATCACCGCTCTCCAGATATCAGTTATATTATACAGCGGTGACATCACCGCTCTCCAGATATCAGTTATATTATACATCAATGACATCACCGCTCTCCAGATATCAGTTATATTATACAGCGGTGACATCACCGCTCCCCAGATATCAGTTATATTATACAGCAGTGACATCACCGCTCTCCAGATATCAGTTATATTATACAGCAGTGACATCACCGCTCTCCAGATATCAGTTATATTATACAGCAGTGACATCACCGCTCTCCAGATATCAGTTATATTATACAGCAGTGACATCACCGCTCTCCAGATATCAGTTATATTATACAGCAGAGACATCACCGCTCTCCAGATATCAGTTATATTATACAGCAGTGACATCACCGCTCTCCAGATATCAGTTATATTATACAGCAGTGACATCACCGCTCTCCAGATATCAGTTATATTATACAGCAGTGACATCACCGCTCCCCAGATATCAGTTATATTACACAGCAGTGACATCACCGCTCTCCAGATATCAGTTATATTATACAGCAGTGACATCACCGCTCTCCAGATATCAGTTTATATTACACAGCAGAGACATCACCGCTCTCCAGATATCAGTTATATTACACAGCGGTGACATCACCGCTCTCCAGATATCAGTTATATTATACAGCAGTGACATCACCGCTCTCCAGATATCAGTTATATTATACAGCAGAGACATCACCGCTCTCCAGATATCAGTTATATTATACAGCAGAGACATCACCGCTCTCCAGATATCAGTTATATTATACAGCAGTGACATCACCGCTCTCCAGAGATATTATACAGCAGTGACATCACCGCTCTCCAGATATCAGTTATATTATACAGTGGTGATGTCACCGCTCTCCAGGTATCGGGTATATTATCCAGCAGTGACATCACTGCTCTCCAGATATCAGTTATATTATACAGCGGTGATGTCACCGCTCTCCAGATATCAGTTATATTATACAGTGGTGATGTCACCGCTCTCCAGATATCAGTTATATTATACAGTGGTGATGTCACCGCTCTCCAGATATCGGGTATATTATACAGTGGTGATGTCACCGCTCTCCAGATATCAGTTATATTATACAGTGGTGATGTCACCGCTCTCCAGATATCAGTTATATTATACAGTGGTGATGTCACCGCTCTCCAGATATCAGTTATATTATACAGCAGTGACATCACCGCTCTCCAGATATCAGTTATATTATACAGCGGTGACATCACCGCTCTCCAGATATCAGTTATATTATACAGCAGTGACATCACCGCTCTCCAGATATCAGTTATATTATACAGCGGTGATGTCACCGCTCTCCAGATATCAGTTATATTATACAGCGGTGATGTCACCGCTCTCCAGATAACAGTTATATTATACAGCGGTGACATCACCGCTCTCCAGATATCAGTTATATTATACAGCAGTGACATCACCGCTCTCCAGATATCAGTTATATTATACAGCAGTGACATCACCGCTCTCCAGATATCAGTTATATTATACAGCAGTGACATCACCGCTCCCCAGATATCAGTTATATTATACAGCAGTGACATCACCGCTCTCCAGATATCAGTTATATTATACAGCAGTGACATCACCGCTCTCCAGATATCAGTTATATTATACAGCACTGACATCACCGCTCTCCAGATATCAGTTATATTATACAGCAGAGACATCACCGCTCCCCAGATATCAGTTATATTATACAGCAGTGACATCACCGCTCTCCAGATATCAGTTATATTATACAGCGGTGACATCACAGCTCCCCAGATATCAGTTATATTATACAGTGGTGACATCACCGCTCTCCAGATATCGGGTATATTATACAGCAGTGACATCACCGCTCCCCAGATATCAGTTATATTATACAGCGGTGACATCACCGCTCTCCAGATATCAGTTATATTATACAGCAGAGACATCACCGCTCTCCAGATATCAGTTATATTATACAGCAGTGACATCACCGCTCTCCAGATATCAGTTATATTATACAGCAGTGACATCACCGCTCTCCAGATATCAGTTATACAGCAGTGACATCACCGCTCTCCATATATCAGTTATATTATACAGCAGTGACATCACCGCTCTCCAGATATCAGTTATATTATACAGCGGTGATGTCACCGCTCTCCAGATATCGGGTATATTATACAGTGGTGATGTCACCGCTCTCCAGATATCAGTTATATTATACAGTGGTGATGTCACCGCTCTCCAGATATCGGGTACATTATACAGTGGTGATGTCACCGCTCTCCAGATATCAGTTATATTATACAGCAGTGACATCACCGCTCTCCAGATATCGGGTATATTATACAGTGGTGATGTCACCGCTCTCCAGATATCAGTTCTATTATACAGTGGTGATGTCACCGCTCTCCAGATATCAGTTCTATTATACAGTGGTGATGTCACCGCTCTCCAGATATCGGGTATATTATACAGTGGTGACATCACCGCTCTCCAGGTATCGGGTATATTATACAGAGGTGATGTCACCGCTCTCCAGATATCAGTTATATTATACAGCGGTGATGTCACCGCTCTCCAGATATCGGGTATATTATACAGCGGTGATGTCACCGCTCTCCAGATATCTGTTATATTATACAGCGGTGACATCACCGCTCTCCAGATATCTGTTATATTATACAGCGGTGACATCACCGCTCTCCAGATATCAGTTATATTATACAGCAGTGACATCACCGCTCCCCAGATATCAGTTATATTATACAGCAGTGACATCACCGCTCCCCAGATATCTGTTATATTATACAGCGGTGACATCACCGCTCTCCAGATATCAGTTATATTATACAGCAGTGACATCACCGCTCTCCAGATATCAGTTATATTATACAGCAGAGACATCACCGCTCTCCAGATATCTGTTATATTATACAGCAGTGACATCACCGCTCTCCAGATATCAGTTATATTATACAGCACTGACATCACCGCTCCCCAGATATCAGTTATATTATACAGTGGTGACATCACCGCTCTCCAGATATCCGTTATATTATACAGCGGTGACATCACCGCTCTTCAGATATCAGTTATATTATACAGCAGAGACATCACCGCTCTCCAGATATCAGTTATATTATACAGCAGTGACATCACCGCTCTCCAGATATCAGTTATATTATACAGCAGTGACATCACCGCTCTCCAGATATCAGTTATATTATACAGCAGAGACATCACCGCTCTCCAGATATCAGTTATATTATACAGCAGTGACATCACCGCTCTCCAGATATCAGTTATATTATACAGCGGTGACATCACCGCTCTCCAGATATCAGTTATATTATACAGCAGTGACATCACCGCTCTCCAGATATCAGTTATATTATACAGCAGTGACATCACCGCTCTCCAGATATCAGTTATATTATACAGCAGTGACATCACCGCTCTCCAGATATCAGTTATATTATACAGCAGTGACATCACCGCTCTCCAGATATCAGTTATATTATACAGCAGTGACATCACCGCTCTCCAGATATCAGTTATATTATACAGCAGAGACATCACCGCTCTCCAGATATCAGTTATATTATACAGCAGTGACATCACCGCTCTCCAGATATCAGTTATATTATACAGCAGTGACATCACCGCTCTCCAGATATCAGTTATATTATACAGCAGTGACATCACCGCTCTCCAGATATCGGGTATATTATACAGCAGTGACATCACCGCTCTCCAGATATCAGTTATATTATACAGCGGTGACATCACCGCTCCCCAGATATCAGTTATATTATACAGCGGTGACATCACCGCTCTCCAGATATCAGTTATATTATACAGCGGTGACATCACCGCTCTCCAGATATCAGTTATATTATACAGCAGTGACATCACCGCTCTCCAGATATCAGTTATATTATACAGCGGTGACATCACCGCTCTCCAGATATCAGTTATATTATACAGCAGTGACATCACCGCTCTCCAGATATCAGTTATATTATACAGCGGTGACATCACCGCTCTCCAGATATCAGTTATATTATACAGCGGTGACATCACCGCTCTCCAGATATCAGTTATATTATACAGCAGTGACATCACCGCTCTCCAGATATCAGTTATATTATACAGCGGTGACATCACCGCTCCCCAGATATCAGTTATATTATACAGCAGAGACATCACCGCTCTCCAGATATCAGTTATATTATACAGCAGTGACATCACCGCTCTCCAGATTTCAGTTATATTATACAGCAGAGACATCACCGCTCTCCAGATATCAGTTATATTATACAGCAGTGACATCACCGCTCTCCAGATATCAGTTATATTATACAGCAGTGACATCACCGCTCTCCAGATATCGGGTATATTATACAGCAGTGACATCACCGCTCTCCAGATATCAGTTATATTATACAGCGGTGATGTCACCGCTCTCCAGATATCAGTTATATTATACAGCGGTGACATCACCGCTCTCCAGATATCAGTTATATTATACAGCAGTGACATCACCGCCCTCCAGATATCAGTTATATTATACAGCAGTGACATCACCGCTCTCCAGATATCAGTTATATTATACAGCAGTGACATCACCGCTCTCCAGATATCAGTTATATTATACAGCAGTGACATCACCTCTCTCCAGATATCGGGTATATTATACAGCAGTGACATCACCGCTCTCCAGATATCAGTTATATTATACAGCAGTGACATCACCGCTCTCCAGATATCAGTTATATTATACAGAGGTGACATCACCGCTCTCCAGATATCAGTTATATTATACAGCAGTGACATCACCGCTCTCCAGATATCAGTTATATTATACAGCAGAGACATCACCGCTCCCCAGATATCAGTTATATTATACAGCAGTGACATCACCGCTCTCCAGATATCAGTTATATTATACAGCAGAGACATCACCGCTCTCCAGATATCAGTTATATTATACAGCAGAGACATCACCGCTCTCCAGATATCAGTTATATTATACAGCAGTGACATCACCGCTCTCTAGATATCAGTTATATTATACAGCAGAGACATCACCGCTCTCCAGATATCAGTTATATTATACAGTGGTGATGTCACCGCTCTCCAGATATCAGTTATATTATACAGCAGTGACATCACCGCTCTCCAGATATCAGTTATATTATACAGAGGTGACATCACCGCTCTCCAGATATCAGTTATATTATACAGCAGTGACATCACCGCTCTCCAGATATCAGTTATATTATACAGCAGTGACATCACCGCTCTCCAGATATCAGTTATATTATACAGCAGTGACATCACCGCTCTCCAGATATCAGTTATATTATACAGCAGTGACATCACCGCTCTCCAGATATCAGTTATATTATACAGCAGTGACATCACCGCTCTCTAGATATCAGTTATATTATACAGCAGTGACATCACCGCTCCCCAGATATCAGTTATATTATACAGCAGTGACATCACCGCTCTCCAGATATCAGTTATATTATACAGCAGTGACATCACCGCTCTCCAGATATCAGTTATATTATACAGCAGTGACATCACCGCTCTCCAGATATCAGTTATATTATACAGCAGAGACATCACCGCTCTCCAGATATCAGTTATATTATACAGCAGAGACATCACCGCTCTCCAGATATCAGTTATATTATACAGCAGTGACATCACCGCTCTCCAGATATCAGTTATATTATACAGCAGTGACATCACCGCTCTCCAGATATCAGTTATATTATACAGCAGTGACATCACCGCTCTCCAGATATCAGTTATATTATACAGCAGTGACATCACCGCTCTCCAGATATCAGTTATATTATACAGCAGTGACATCACCGCTCTCCAGATATCAGTTATATTATACAGCAGTGACATCACCGCTCTCCAGATATCAGTTATATTATACAGCAGAGACATCACCGCTCTCCAGATATCAGTTATATTATACAGCAGTGACATCACCGCTCTCCAGATATCAGTTATATTATACAGCAGTGACATCACCGCTCTCCAGATATCGGGTATATTATACAGCAGTGACATCACCGCTCTCCAGATATCAGTTATATTATACAGCGGTGACATCACCGCTCCCCAGATATCAGTTATATTATACAGCAGTGACATCACCGCTCTCCAGATATCAGTTATATTATACAGCGGTGACATCACCGCTCTCCAGATATCAGTTATATTATACAGCAGAGACATCACCGCTCTCCAGATATCAGTTATATTATACAGCGGTGACATCACCGCTCTCCAGATATCAGTTATATTATACAGCAGTGACATCACCGCTCCCCAGATATCAGTTATATTATACAGCAGTGACATCACCGCTCTCCAGATATCAGTTATATTATACAGCAGTGACATCACCGCTCTCCAGATATCAGTTATATTATACAGCAATGACATCACCGCTCTCCAGATATCAGTTATATTATACAGCAGTGACATCACCGCTCTCCAGATATCAGTTATATTATACAGCAGTGACATCACCGCTCTCCAGATATCAGTTATATTATACAGCAGTGACATCACCGCTCTCCAGATATCGGGTATATTATACAGCAGTGACATCACCGCTCTCCAGATATCAGTTATATTATACAGCGGTGATGTCACCGCTCTCCAGATATCAGTTATATTATACAGCGGTGACATCACCGCTCTCCAGATATCAGTTATATTATACAGCAGTGACATCACCGCCCTCCAGATATCAGTTATATTATACAGCAGTGACATCACCGCTCTCCAGATATCAGTTATATTATACAGCAGTGACATCACCGCTCTCCAGATATCAGTTATATTATACAGCAGAGACATCACCGCTCTCCAGATATCAGTTATATTATACAGCAGTGACATCACCGCTCTCCAGATATCAGTTATATTATACAGCAGTGACATCACCGCTCTCCAGATATCGGGTATATTATACAGCAGTGACATCACCGCTCTCCAGATATCAGTTATATTATACAGCGGTGATGTCACCGCTCTCCAGATATCAGTTATATTATACAGCGGTGACATCACCGCTCTCCAGATATCAGTTATATTATACAGCAGTGACATCACCGCCCTCCAGATATCAGTTATATTATACAGCAGTGACATCACCGCTCTCCAGATATCAGTTATATTATACAGCAGTGACATCACCGCTCTCCAGATATCAGTTATATTATACAGCAGTGACATCACCGCTCTCCAGATATCGGGTATATTATACAGCAGTGACATCACCGCTCTCCAGATATCAGTTATATTATACAGCAGTGACATCACCGCTCTCCAGATATCAGTTATATTATACAAAGGTGACATCACCGCTCTCCAGATATCAGTTATATTATACAGCAGTGACATCACCGCTCTCCAGATATCAGTTATATTATACAGCAGAGACATCACCGCTCCCCAGATATCAGTTATATTATACAGCAGTGACATCACCGCTCCCCAGATATCAGTTATATTATACAGCAGTGACATCACCGCTCTCCAGATATCAGTTATATTATACAGTGGTGATGTCACCGCTCTCCAGATATCAGTTATATTATACAGCAGCGACATCACCGCTCTCCAGATATCAGTTATATTATACAGCAGAGACATCACCGCTCTCCAGATATCAGTTATATTATACAGCAGTGACATCACCGCTCTCCAGATATCAGTTATATTATACAGCAGAGACATCACCGCTCTCCAGATATCAGTTATATTATACAGTGGTGATGTCACCGCTCTCCAGATATCAGTTATATTATACAGCAGTGACATCACCGCTCTCCAGATATCAGTTATATTATACAGAGGTGACATCACCGCTCTCCAGATATCAGTTATATTATACAGCAGTGACATCACCGCTCTCCAGATATCAGTTATATTATACAGCAGTGACATCACCGCTCTCCAGATATCAGTTATATTATACAGCAGTGACATCACCGCTCTCCAGATATCAGTTATATTATACAGCAGTGACATCACCGCTCTCCAGATATCAGTTATATTATACAGCAGTGACATCACCGCTCTCTAGATATCAGTTATATTATACAGCAGTGACATCACCGCTCCCCAGATATCAGTTATATTATACAGCAGTGACATCACCGCTCTCCAGATATCAGTTATATTATACAGCAGTGACATCACCGCTCTCCAGATATCAGTTATATTATACAGCAGTGACATCACCGCTCTCCAGATATAAGTTATATTATACAGCAGTGACATCACCGCTCTCCAGATATCAGTTATACAGCAGTGACATCACCGCTCTCCAGATATCAGTTATATTATACAGCAGTGACATCACCGCTCTCCAGATATCAGTTATATTATACAGCAGTGACATCACCGCTCTCCAGATATCAGTTATACAGCAGTGACATCACCGCTCTCCAGATATCAGTTATATTATACAGCAGTGACATCACCGCTCTCCAGATATCAGTTATATTATACAGCAGTGACATCACCGCTCTCCAGATATCAGTTATATTATACAGCAGTGACATCACCGCTCTCCAGATATCAGTTATATTATACAGCAGTGACATCACCGCTCTCCAGATATCAGTTATATTATACAGCAGTGACATCACCGCTCTCCAGATATCAGTTATATTATACAGCAGTGACATCACCGCTCTCCAGATATCAGTTATATTATACAGCAGTGACATCACCGCTCTCCAGATATCAGTTATATTATACAGCAGTGACATCACCGCTCTCCAGATATCAGTTATATTATACAGTGGTGATGTCACCGCTCTCCAGATATCGGGTATATTATACAGTGGTGATGTCACCGCTCTCCAGATATCGGGTATATTATACAGTGGTGATGTCACCGCTCTCCAGATATCAGTTATATTATACAGTGGTGATGTCACCGCTCTCCAGATATCGGGTATATTATACAGTGGTGATGTCACCGCTCTCCAGATATCTGTTATATTATACAGCAGTGACATCACCGCTCTCCAGATATCGGGTATATTGTACAGTGGTGATGTCACCGCTCTCCAGATATCAGGTATATTATACAGTGGTGATGTCACCGCTCTCCAGATATCGGGTATATTATACAGTGGTGATGTCACCGCTCTCCAGATATCGGGTATATTATACAGCAGTGACATCACCGCTCTCCAGATATCGGGTATATTGTACAGTGGTGATGTCACCGCTCTCCAGATATCAGGTATATTATACAGTGGTGATGTCACCGCTCTCCAGATATCGGGTATATTATACAGTGGTGATGTCACCGCTCTCCAGATATCAGGTATATTATACAGTGGTGATGTCACCGCTCTCCAGATATCAGTTATATTATACAGTGGTGATGTCACCGCTCTCCAGATATCGGGTATATTATACAGTGGTGACATCACCGCTCTCCAGGTATCGGGTATATTATGCAGAGGTGATGTCACCGCTCTCCAGATATCAGTTATATTATACAGCGGTGATGTCACCGCTCTCCAGATATCGGGTATATTATACAGCAGTGACATCACCGCTCTCCAGATATCAGTTATATTATACAGCAGTGACATCACCGCTCTCCAGATATCAGTTATATTATACAGCAGAGACATCACCGCTCTCCAGATATCAGTTATATTATACAGCGGTGATGTCACCGCTCTCCAGATATCGGGTACATTATACAGTGGTGATGTCACCGCTCTCCAGATATCAGTTATATTATACAGCAGTGACATCACCGCTCTCCAGATATCGGGTATATTATACAGTGGTGATGTCACCGCTCTCCAGATATCAGTTCTATTATACAGCAGTGACATCACCGCTCTACAGATATCAGTTCTATTATACAGTGGTGATGTCACCGCTCTCCAGATATCGGGTATATTATACAGTGGTGACATCACCGCTCTCCAGGTATCGGGTATATTATACAGAGGTGATGTCACCGCTCTCCAGATATCAGTTATATTATACAGCGGTGATGTCACCGCTCTCCAGATATCTGGTATATTATACAGTGGTGACATCACCGCTCTCCAGATATCAGTTATATTATACAGCGGTGATGTCACCGCTCTCCAGATATCAGGTATATTATACAGTGGTGATGTCACCGCTCTCCAGATATCAGTTATATTATACAGTGGTGATGTCACCGCTCTCCAGATATCGGGTATATTATACAGTGGTGATGTCACCGCTCTCCAGATATCAGTTATATTATACAGCGGTGACATCACCGCTCTCCAGATATCGGGTATATTATACAGCGGTGATGTCACCGCTCTCCAGATATCTGTTATATTATACAGCGGTGACATCACCGCTCTCCAGATATCTGTTATATTATACAGCGGTGACATCACCGCTCTCCAGATATCAGTTATATTATACAGCAGTGACATCACCGCTCTCCAGATATCTGTTATATTATACAGCGGTGACATCACCGCTCTCCAGATATCAGTTATATTATACAGCAGTGACATCACCGCTCCCCAGATATCAGTTATATTATACAGCAGTGACATCACCGCTCCCCAGATATCTGTTATATTATACAGCGGTGACATCACCGCTCTCCAGATATCAGTTATATTATACAGCAGTGACATCACCGCTCTCCAGATATCAGTTATATTATACAGCAGAGACATCACCGCTCTCCAGATATCAGTTATATTATACAGTGGTGATGTCACCGCTCTCCAGATATCTGTTATATTATACAGCAGTGACATCACCGCTCTCCAGATATCAGTTATATTATACAGCACTGACATCACCGCTCCCCAGATATCAGTTATATTATACAGTGGTGATGTCACCGCTCTCCAGATATCAGTTATATTATACAGCAGAGACATCACCGCTCTCCAGATATCAGTTATATTATACAGCAGTGACATCACCGCTCTCCAGATATCAGTTATATTATACAGCAGTGACATCACCGCTCTCCAGATATCAGTTATATTATACAGAGGTGACATCACCGCTCTCCAGATATCAGTTATATTATACAGCAGTGACATCACCGCTCTCCAGATATCAGTTATATTATACAGCAGTGACATCACCGCTCTCCAGATATCAGTTATATTATACAGCAGTGACATCACCGCTCTCCAGATATCAGTTATATTATACAGCAGTGACATCACCGCTCTCCAGATATCAGTTATATTATACAGCAGTGACATCACCGCTCTCTAGATATCAGTTATATTATACAGCAGTGACATCACCGCTCCCCAGATATCAGTTATATTATACAGCAGTGACATCACCGCTCTCCAGATATCAGTTATATTATACAGCAGTGACATCACCGCTCTCCAGATATCAGTTATATTATACAGCAGTGACATCACCGCTCTCCAGATATAAGTTATATTATACAGCAGTGACATCACCGCTCTCCAGATATCAGTTATACAGCAGTGACATCACCGCTCTCCAGATATCAGTTATATTATACAGCAGTGACATCACCGCTCTCCAGATATCAGTTATATTATACAGCAGTGACATCACCGCTCTCCAGATATCAGTTATACAGCAGTGACATCACCGCTCTCCAGATATCAGTTATATTATACAGCAGTGACATCACCGCTCTCCAGATATCAGTTATATTATACAGCAGTGACATCACCGCTCTCCAGATATCAGTTATATTATACAGCAGTGACATCACCGCTCTCCAGATATCAGTTATATTATACAGCAGTGACATCACCGCTCTCCAGATATCAGTTATATTATACAGCAGTGACATCACCGCTCTCCAGATATCAGTTATATTATACAGCAGTGACATCACCGCTCTCCAGATATCAGTTATATTATACAGCAGTGACATCACCGCTCTCCAGATATCAGTTATATTATACAGCAGTGACATCACCGCTCTCCAGATATCAGTTATATTATACAGTGGTGATGTCACCGCTCTCCAGATATCGGGTATATTATACAGTGGTGATGTCACCGCTCTCCAGATATCGGGTATATTATACAGTGGTGATGTCACCGCTCTCCAGATATCAGTTATATTATACAGTGGTGATGTCACCGCTCTCCAGATATCGGGTATATTATACAGTGGTGATGTCACCGCTCTCCAGATATCTGTTATATTATACAGCAGTGACATCACCGCTCTCCAGATATCGGGTATATTGTACAGTGGTGATGTCACCGCTCTCCAGATATCAGGTATATTATACAGTGGTGATGTCACCGCTCTCCAGATATCGGGTATATTATACAGTGGTGATGTCACCGCTCTCCAGATATCGGGTATATTATACAGCAGTGACATCACCGCTCTCCAGATATCGGGTATATTGTACAGTGGTGATGTCACCGCTCTCCAGATATCAGGTATATTATACAGTGGTGATGTCACCGCTCTCCAGATATCGGGTATATTATACAGTGGTGATGTCACCGCTCTCCAGATATCAGGTATATTATACAGTGGTGATGTCACCGCTCTCCAGATATCAGTTATATTATACAGTGGTGATGTCACCGCTCTCCAGATATCGGGTATATTATACAGTGGTGACATCACCGCTCTCCAGGTATCGGGTATATTATGCAGAGGTGATGTCACCGCTCTCCAGATATCAGTTATATTATACAGCGGTGATGTCACCGCTCTCCAGATATCGGGTATATTATACAGCAGTGACATCACCGCTCTCCAGATATCAGTTATATTATACAGCAGTGACATCACCGCTCTCCAGATATCAGTTATATTATACAGCAGAGACATCACCGCTCTCCAGATATCAGTTATATTATACAGCGGTGATGTCACCGCTCTCCAGATATCGGGTACATTATACAGCAGTGACATCATCGCTCTCCAGATATCAGTTATATTATACAGCGGTGATGTCACCGCTCTCCAGATATCAGTTATATTATACAGCAGAGACATCACCGCTCTCCAGATATCAGTTATATTATACAGTGGTGATGTCACCGCTCTCCAGATATCGGGTATATTATACAGTGGTGATGTCACCGCTCTCCAGATATCAGTTATATTATACAGCAGTGACATCACCGCTCTCCAGATATCGGGTATATTATACAGTGGTGATGTCACCGCTCTCCAGATATCAGTTCTATTATACAGCAGTGACATCACCGCTCTACAGATATCAGTTCTATTATACAGTGGTGATGTCACCGCTCTCCAGATATCGGGTATATTATACAGTGGTGACATCACCGCTCTCCAGGTATCGGGTATATTATACAGAGGTGATGTCACCGCTCTCCAGATATCAGTTATATTATACAGCGGTGATGTCACCGCTCTCCAGATATCTGGTATATTATACAGTGGTGACATCACCGCTCTCCAGATATCAGTTATATTATACAGCGGTGATGTCACCGCTCTCCAGATATCAGGTATATTATACAGTGGTGATGTCACCGCTCTCCAGATATCAGTTATATTATACAGTGGTGATGTCACCGCTCTCCAGATATCGGGTATATTATACAGTGGTGATGTCACCGCTCTCCAGATATCAGTTATATTATACAGCGGTGACATCACCGCTCTCCAGATATCGGGTATATTATACAGCGGTGATGTCACCGCTCTCCAGATATCTGTTATATTATACAGCGGTGACATCACCGCTCTCCAGATATCTGTTATATTATACAGCGGTGACATCACCGCTCTCCAGATATCAGTTATATTATACAGCAGTGACATCACCGCTCTCCAGATATCTGTTATATTATACAGCGGTGACATCACCGCTCTCCAGATATCAGTTATATTATACAGCAGTGACATCACCGCTCCCCAGATATCAGTTATATTATACAGCAGTGACATCACCGCTCCCCAGATATCTGTTATATTATACAGCGGTGACATCACCGCTCTCCAGATATCAGTTATATTATACAGCAGTGACATCACCGCTCTCCAGATATCAGTTATATTATACAGCAGAGACATCACCGCTCTCCAGATATCAGTTATATTATACAGTGGTGATGTCACCGCTCTCCAGATATCTGTTATATTATACAGCAGTGACATCACCGCTCTCCAGATATCAGTTATATTATACAGCACTGACATCACCGCTCCCCAGATATCAGTTATATTATACAGTGGTGATGTCACCGCTCTCCAGATATCAGTTATATTATACAGCAGAGACATCACCGCTCTCCAGATATCAGTTATATTATACAGCAGTGACATCACCGCTCTCCAGATATCAGTTATATTATACAGCAGTGACATCACCGCTCTCCAGATATCAGTTATATTATACAGCAGTGACATCACCGCTCTCCAGATATCAGTTATATTATACAGCAGAGACATCACCGCTCTCCAGATATCAGTTATATTATACAGCAGTGACATCACCGCTCTCCAGATATCAGTTATATTATACAGCAGTGACATCACCGCTCTCCAGATATCAGTTATATTATACAGCAGTGACATCACCGCTCTCCAGATATCAGTTATATTATACAGCAGTGACATCACCGCTCTCCAGATATCAGTTATATTATACAGCAGTGACATCACCGCTCTCCAGATATCAGTTATATTATACAGCAGAGACATCACCGCTCTCCAGATATCAGTTATATTATACAGCAGTGACATCACCGCTCTCCAGATATCAGTTATATTATACAGCAGTGACATCACCGCTCTCCAGATATCAGTTATATTATACAGTGGTGATGTCACCGCTCTCCAGATATCAGTTATATTATACAGCGGTGACATCACCGCTCTCCAGATATCAGTTATATTATACAGCAGTGACATCACCGCCCTCCAGATATCAGTTATATTATACAGCAGTGACATCACCGCTCTCCAGATATCAGTTATATTATACAGCAGTGACATCACCGCTCTCCAGATATCAGTTATATTATACAGCAGTGACATCACCGCTCTCTAGATATCAGTTATATTATACAGCAGTGACATCACCGCTCTCTAGATATCAGTTATATTATACAGCAGAGACATCACCGCTCTCCAGATATCAGTTATATTATACAGCAGAGACATCACCGCTCTCCAGATATCAGTTATATTATACAGTGGTGATGTCACCGCTCTCCAGATATCAGTTATATTATACAGCAGTGACATCACCGCTCTCCAGATATCAGTTATATTATACAGAGGTGACATCACCGCTCTCCAGATATCAGTTATATTATACAGCAGTGACATCACCGCTCTCCAGATATCAGTTATATTATACAGCAGTGACATCACCGCTCTCCAGATATCAGTTATATTATACAGCAGAGACATCACCGCTCTCCAGATATCAGTTATATTATACAGCGGTGACATCACCGCTCCCCAGATATCAGTTATATTATACAGCAGAGACATCACCGCTCTCCAGATATCAGTTATATTATACAGCAGAGACATCACCGCTCTCCAGATTTCAGTTATATTATACAGCAGTGACATCACCGCTCTCCAGATTTCAGTTATATTATACAGCAGAGACATCACCGCTCTCCAGATATCAGTTATATTATACAGCAGTGACATCACCGCTCTCCAGATATCAGTTATATTATACAGCAGTGACATCACCGCTCTCCAGATATCAGTTATATTATACAGCAGAGACATCACCGCTCTCCAGATATCAGTTATATTATACAGCAGTGACATCACCGCTCTCCAGATATCAGTTATATTATACAGCAGTGACATCACCGCTCTCCAGATATCAGTTATATTATACAGCAGTGACATCACCGCTCTCCAGATATCGGGTATATTATACAGCAGTGACATCACCGCTCTCCAGATATCAGTTATATTATACAGCGGTGATGTCACCGCTCTCCAGATATCAGTTATATTATACAGCGGTGACATCACCGCTCTCCAGATATCAGTTATATTATACAGCAGTGACATCACCGCCCTCCAGATATCAGTTATATTATACAGCAGTGACATCACCGCTCTCCAGATATCAGTTATATTATACAGCAGTGACATCACCGCTCTCCAGATTTCAGTTATATTATACAGCAGTGACATCACCGCTCTCCAGATTTCAGTTATATTATACAGCAGAGACATCACCGCTCTCCAGATATCAGTTATATTATACAGCAGTGACATCACCGCTCTCCAGATATCAGTTATATTATACAGCAGTGACATCACCGCTCTCCAGATTTCAGTTATATTATACAGCAGAGACATCACCGCTCTCCAGATATCAGTTATATTATACAGCAGTGACATCACCGCTCTCCAGATATCAGTTATATTATACAGCAGTGACATCACCGCTCTCCAGATATCAGTTATATTATACAGCAGTGACATCACCGCTCTCCAGATATCGGGTATATTATACAGCAGTGACATCACCGCTCTCCAGATATCAGTTATATTATACAGCGGTGATGTCACCGCTCTCCAGATATCAGTTATATTATACAGCGGTGACATCACCGCTCTCCAGATATCAGTTATATTATACAGCAGTGACATCACCGCCCTCCAGATATCAGTTATATTATACAGCAGTGACATCACCGCTCTCCAGATATCAGTTATATTATACAGCAGTGACATCACCGCTCTCCAGATATCAGTTATATTATACAGCAGTGACATCACCGCTCTCCAGATATCGGGTATATTATACAGCAGTGACATCACCGCTCTCCAGATATCAGTTATATTATACAGCAGTGACATCACCGCTCTCCAGATATCAGTTATATTATACAAAGGTGACATCACCGCTCTCCAGATATCAGTTATATTATACAGCAGTGACATCACCGCTCTCCAGATATCAGTTATATTATACAGCAGAGACATCACCGCTCCCCAGATATCAGTTATATTATACAGCAGTGACATCACCGCTCCCCAGATATCAGTTATATTATACAGCAGTGACATCACCGCTCTCCAGATATCAGTTATATTATACAGTGGTGATGTCACCGCTCTCCAGATATCAGTTATATTATACAGCAGCGACATCACCGCTCTCCAGATAACATTTATATTATACAGCAGAGACATCACCGCTCTCCAGATATCAGTTATATTATACAGCAGTGACATCACCGCTCTCCAGATATCAGTTATATTATACAGCAGAGACATCACCGCTCTCCAGATATCAGTTATATTATACAGTGGTGATGTCACCGCTCTCCAGATATCAGTTATATTATACAGCAGTGACATCACCGCTCTCCAGATATCAGTTATATTATACAGAGGTGACATCACCGCTCTCCAGATATCAGTTATATTATACAGCAGTGACATCACCGCTCTCCAGATATCAGTTATATTATACAGCAGTGACATCACCGCTCTCCAGATATCAGTTATATTATACAGCAGTGACATCACCGCTCTCCAGATATCAGTTATATTATACAGCAGTGACATCACCGCTCTCCAGATATCAGTTATATTATACAGCAGTGACATCACCGCTCTCTAGATATCAGTTATATTATACAGCAGTGACATCACCGCTCCCCAGATATCAGTTATATTATACAGCAGTGACATCACCGCTCTCCAGATATCAGTTATATTATACAGCAGTGACATCACCGCTCTCCAGATATCAGTTATATTATACAGCAGTGACATCACCGCTCTCCAGATATAAGTTATATTATACAGCAGTGACATCACCGCTCTCCAGATATCAGTTATACAGCAGTGACATCACCGCTCTCCAGATATCAGTTATATTATACAGCAGTGACATCACCGCTCTCCAGATATCAGTTATATTATACAGCAGTGACATCACCGCTCTCCAGATATCAGTTATATTATACAGCAGTGACATCACCGCTCTCCAGATATCAGTTATATTATACAGCAGTGACATCACCGCTCTCCAGATATCAGTTATATTATACAGCAGTGACATCACCGCTCTCCAGATATCAGTTATATTATACAGCAGTGACATCACCGCTCTCCAGATATCAGTTATATTATACAGCAGTGACATCACCGCTCTCCAGATATCAGTTATATTATACAGCAGTGACATCACCGCTCTCCAGATATCAGTTATATTATACAGCAGTGACATCACCGCTCTCCAGATATCAGTTATATTATACAGTGGTGATGTCACCGCTCTCCAGATATCGGGTATATTATACAGTGGTGATGTCACCGCTCTCCAGATATCGGGTATATTATACAGTGGTGATGTCACCGCTCTCCAGATATCAGTTATATTATACAGTGGTGATGTCACCGCTCTCCAGATATCGGGTATATTATACAGTGGTGATGTCACCGCTCTCCAGATATCTGTTATATTATACAGCAGTGACATCACCGCTCTCCAGATATCGGGTATATTGTACAGTGGTGATGTCACCGCTCTCCAGATATCAGGTATATTATACAGTGGTGATGTCACCGCTCTCCAGATATCGGGTATATTATACAGTGGTGATGTCACCGCTCTCCAGATATCGGGTATATTATACAGCAGTGACATCACCGCTCTCCAGATATCGGGTATATTGTACAGTGGTGATGTCACCGCTCTCCAGATATCAGGTATATTATACAGTGGTGATGTCACCGCTCTCCAGATATCGGGTATATTATACAGTGGTGATGTCACCGCTCTCCAGATATCAGGTATATTATACAGTGGTGATGTCACCGCTCTCCAGATATCAGTTATATTATACAGTGGTGATGTCACCGCTCTCCAGATATCGGGTATATTATACAGTGGTGACATCACCGCTCTCCAGGTATCGGGTATATTATGCAGAGGTGATGTCACCGCTCTCCAGATATCAGTTATATTATACAGCGGTGATGTCACCGCTCTCCAGATATCGGGTATATTATACAGCAGTGACATCACCGCTCTCCAGATATCAGTTATATTATACAGCAGTGACATCACCGCTCTCCAGATATCAGTTATATTATACAGCAGAGACATCACCGCTCTCCAGATATCAGTTATATTATACAGCGGTGATGTCACCGCTCTCCAGATATCGGGTACATTATACAGTGGTGATGTCACCGCTCTCCAGATATCAGTTCTATTATACAGCAGTGACATCACCGCTCTCCAGATATCAGTTCTATTATACAGTGGTGATGTCACCGCTCTCCAGATATCGGGTATATTATACAGTGGTGACATCACCGCTCTCCAGGTATCGGGTATATTATACAGAGGTGATGTCACCGCTCTCCAGATATCAGTTATATTATACAGCGGTGATGTCACCGCTCTCCAGATATCTGGTATATTATACAGTGGTGACATCACCGCTCTCCAGATATCAGTTATATTATACAGCGGTGATGTCACCGCTCTCCAGATATCAGGTATATTATACAGTGGTGATGTCACCGCTCTCCAGATATCAGTTATATTATACAGTGGTGATGTCACCGCTCTCCAGATATCGGGTATATTATACAGTGGTGATGTCACCGCTCTCCAGATATCAGTTATATTATACAGCGGTGACATCACCGCTCTCCAGATATCGGGTATATTATACAGCGGTGATGTCACCGCTCTCCAGATATCTGTTATATTATACAGCGGTGACATCACCGCTCTCCAGATATCTGTTATATTATACAGCGGTGACATCACCGCTCTCCAGATATCAGTTATATTATACAGCAGTGACATCACCGCTCTCCAGATATCTGTTATATTATACAGCGGTGACATCACCGCTCTCCAGATATCAGTTATATTATACAGCAGTGACATCACCGCTCCCCAGATATCAGTTATATTATACAGCAGTGACATCACCGCTCCCCAGATATCTGTTATATTATACAGCGGTGACATCACCGCTCTCCAGATATCAGTTATATTATACAGCAGTGACATCACCGCTCTCCAGATATCAGTTATATTATACAGCAGAGACATCACCGCTCTCCAGATATCAGTTATATTATACAGTGGTGATGTCACCGCTCTCCAGATATCTGTTATATTATACAGCAGTGACATCACCGCTCTCCAGATATCAGTTATATTATACAGCACTGACATCACCGCTCCCCAGATATCAGTTATATTATACAGTGGTGATGTCACCGCTCTCCAGATATCAGTTATATTATACAGCAGAGACATCACCGCTCTCCAGATATCAGTTATATTATACAGCAGTGACATCACCGCTCTCCAGATATCAGTTATATTATACAGCAGTGACATCACCGCTCTCCAGATATCAGTTATATTATACAGCAGTGACATCACCGCTCTCCAGATATCAGTTATATTATACAGCAGAGACATCACCGCTCTCCAGATATCAGTTATATTATACAGCAGTGACATCACCGCTCTCCAGATATCAGTTATATTATACAGCAGTGACATCACCGCTCTCCAGATATCAGTTATATTATACAGCAGTGACATCACCGCTCTCCAGATATCAGTTATATTATACAGCAGTGACATCACCGCTCTCCAGATATCAGTTATATTATACAGCAGTGACATCACCGCTCTCCAGATATCAGTTATATTATACAGCAGAGACATCACCGCTCTCCAGATATCAGTTATATTATACAGCAGTGACATCACCGCTCTCCAGATATCAGTTATATTATACAGCAGTGACATCACCGCTCTCCAGATATCAGTTATATTATACAGTGGTGATGTCACCGCTCTCCAGATATCAGTTATATTATACAGCGGTGACATCACCGCTCTCCAGATATCAGTTATATTATACAGCAGTGACATCACCGCCCTCCAGATATCAGTTATATTATACAGCAGTGACATCACCGCTCTCCAGATATCAGTTATATTATACAGCAGTGACATCACCGCTCTCCAGATATCAGTTATATTATACAGCAGAGACATCACCGCTCTCCAGATATCAGTTATATTATACAGCAGTGACTCACCGCTCTCCAGATATCAGTTATATTATACAGCAGTGACATCACAGCTCTCCAGATATCAGTTATATTATACAGCAGTGACATCACCGCTCTCCAGATATCAGTTATATTATACAGCAGTGACATCACCGCTCTCCAGATATCGGGTATATTATACAGCAGTGACATCACCGCTCTCCAGATATCAGTTATATTATACAGCAGTGACATCACCGCTCTCCAGATATCAGTTATATTATACAGAGGTGACATCGCCGCTCTCCAGATATCAGTTATATTATACAGCAGTGACATCACCGCTCTCCAGATATCAGTTATATTATACAGCGGTGTCATCACCGCTCCCCAGATATCAGTTATATTATACAGCAGAGACATCACCGCTCCCCAGATATCAGTTATATTATACAGCAGTGACATCACCGCTCTCCAGATATCAGTTATATTATACAGCAGTGACATCACCGCTCTCCAGATATCGGGTATATTATACAGCAGTGACATCACCGCTCTCCAGATATCAGTTATATTATACAGCAGTGACATCGCCGCTCCCCAGATATCAGTTATATTATACAGCAGTGACATCACCGCTCTCCAGATATCAGTTATATTATACAGCAGTGACATCACCGCTCTCCAGATATCAGTTATATTATACAGCAGTGACATCACCGCTCTCCAGATATCAGTTATATTATACAGCAGAGACATCACCGCTCTCCAGATATCAGTTATATTATACAGCAGTGACATCACCGCTCTCCAGATATCAGTTATATTATACAGCAGTGACATCACCGCTCTCCAGATATCAGTTATATTATACAGCAGTGACATCACCGCTCTCCAGATATCAGTTATATTATACAGCAGTGACATCACCGCTCTCCAGATATCAGTTATATTATACAGCAGTGACATCACCGCTCTCTAGATATCAGTTATATTATACAGCAGTGACATCACCGCTCCCCAGATATCAGTTATATTATACAGCAGTGACATCACCGCTCTCCAGATATCAGTTATATTATACAGCAGTGACATCACCGCTCTCCAGATATCAGTTATATTATACAGCAGTGACATCACCGCTCTCCAGATATAAGTTATATTATACAGCAGTGACATCACCGCTCTCCAGATATCAGTTATACAGCAGTGACATCACCGCTCTCCAGATATCAGTTATATTATACAGCAGTGACATCACCGCTCTCCAGATATCAGTTATACAGCAGTGACATCACCGCTCTCCAGATATCAGTTATATTATACAGCAGTGACATCACCGCTCTCCAGATATCAGTTATATTATACAGCAGTGACATCACCGCTCTCCAGATATCAGTTATATTATACAGCAGTGACATCACCGCTCTCCAGATATCAGTTATATTATACAGCGGTGATGTCACCGCTCTCCAGATATCGGGTATATTATACAGTGGTGATGTCACCGCTCTCCAGATATCGGGTATATTATACAGTGGTGATGTCACCGCTCTCCAGATATCAGTTATATTATACAGTGGTGATGTCACCGCTCTCCAGATATCGGGTATATTATACAGTGGTGATGTTACCGCTCTCCAGATATCGGGTATATTATACAGCAGTGACATCACCGCTCTCCAGATATCGGGTATATTGTACAGTGGTGATGTCACCGCTCTCCAGATATCAGGTATATTATACAGTGGTGATGTCACCGCTCTCCAGATATCGGGTATATTATACAGTGGTGATGTCACCGCTCTCCAGATATCAGGTATATTATACAGTGGTGATGTCACCGCTCTCCAGATATCAGTTATATTATACAGTGGTGATGTCACCGCTCTCCAGATATCGGGTATATTATACAGTGGTGACATCACCGCTCTCCAGGTATCGGGTATATTATGCAGAGGTGATGTCACCGCTCTCCAGATATCAGTTATATTATACAGCGGTGATGTCACCGCTCTCCAGATATCGGGTATATTATACAGCAGTGACATCACCGCTCTCCAGATATCAGTTATATTATACAGCAGTGACATCACCGCTCTCCAGATATCAGTTATATTATACAGCAGAGACATCACCGCTCTCCAGATATCAGTTATATTATACAGCGGTGATGTCACCGCTCTCCAGATATCGGGTACATTATACAGTGGTGATGTCACCGCTCTCCAGATATCAGTTATATTATACAGCAGTGACATCACCGCTCTCCAGATATCGGGTATATTATACAGTGGTGATGTCACCGCTCTCCAGATATCAGTTCTATTATACAGCAGTGACATCACCGCTCTCCAGATATCAGTTCTATTATACAGTGGTGATGTCACCGCTCTCCAGATATCGGGTATATTATACAGTGGTGACATCACCGCTCTCCAGGTATCGGGTATATTATACAGAGGTGATGTCACCGCTCTCCAGATATCAGTTATATTATACAGCGGTGATGTCACCGCTCTCCAGATATCTGGTATATTATACAGTGGTGACATCACCGCTCTCCAGATATCAGTTATATTATACAGTGGTGATGTCACCGCTCTCCAGATATCAGGTATATTATACAGTGGTGATGTCACCGCTCTCCAGATATCAGTTATATTATACAGTGGTGATGTCACCGCTCTCCAGATATCGGGTATATTATACAGTGGTGATGTCACCGCTCTCCAGATATCAGTTATATTATACAGCGGTGACATCACCGCTCTCCAGATATCGGGTATATTATACAGCGGTGATGTCACCGCTCTCCAGATATCTGTTATATTATACAGCGGTGACATCACCGCTCTCCAGATATCTGTTATATTATACAGCGGTGACATCACCGCTCTCCAGATATCAGTTATATTATACAGCAGTGACATCACCGCTCTCCAGATATCTGTTATATTATACAGCGGTGACATCACCGCTCTCCAGATATCAGTTATATTATACAGCAGTGACATCACCGCTCCCCAGATATCAGTTATATTATACAGCAGTGACATCACCGCTCTCCAGATATCAGTTATATTATACAGCAGTGACATCACCGCTCCCCAGATATCAGTTATATTATACAGCAGTGACATCACTGCTCTCCAGATATCTGTTATATTATACAGCGGTGACATCACCGCTCTCCAGATATCAGTTATATTATACAGCAGTGACATCACCGCTCTCCAGATATCAGTTATATTATACAGCAGAGACATCACCGCTCTCCAGATATCAGTTATATTATACAGTGGTGATGTCACCGCTCTCCAGATATCTGTTATATTATACAGCAGTGACATCACCGCTCTCCAGATATCAGTTATATTATACAGCACTGACATCACCGCTCCCCAGATATCAGTTATATTATACAGTGGTGATGTCACCGCTCTCCAGATATCAGTTATATTATACAGCAGAGACATCACCGCTCTCCAGATATCAGTTATATTATACAGCAGTGACATCACCGCTCTCCAGATATCAGTTATATTATACAGCAGTGACATCACCGCTCTCCAGATATCAGTTATATTATACAGCAGTGACATCACCGCTCTCCAGATATCAGTTATATTATACAGCAGAGACATCACCGCTCTCCAGATATCAGTTATATTATACAGCAGTGACATCACCGCTCTCCAGATATCAGTTATATTATACAGCAGTGACATCACCGCTCTCCAGATATCAGTTATATTATACAGCAGTGACATCACCGCTCTCCAGATATCAGTTATATTATACAGCAGTGACATCACCGCTCTCCAGATATCAGTTATATTATACAGCAGTGACATCACCGCTCTCCAGATATCAGTTATATTATACAGCAGAGACATCACCGCTCTCCAGATATCAGTTATATTATACAGCAGTGACATCACCGCTCTCCAGATATCAGTTATATTATACAGCAGTGACATCACCGCTCTCCAGATATCAGTTATATTATACAGTGGTGATGTCACCGCTCTCCAGATATCAGTTATATTATACAGCGGTGACATCACCGCTCTCCAGATATCAGTTATATTATACAGCAGTGACATCACCGCCCTCCAGATATCAGTTATATTATACAGCAGTGACATCACCGCTCTCCAGATATCAGTTATATTATACAGCAGTGACATCACCGCTCTCCAGATATCAGTTATATTATACAGCAGTGACATCACCGCTCTCCAGATATCGGGTATATTATACAGCAGTGACATCACCGCTCTCCAGATATCAGTTATATTATACAGCAGTGACATCACCGCTCTCCAGATATCAGTTATATTATACAGAGGTGACATCGCCGCTCTCCAGATATCAGTTATATTATACAGCAGTGACATCACCGCTCTCCAGATATCAGTTATATTATACAGCGGTGTCATCACCGCTCCCCAGATATCAGTTATATTATACAGCAGAGACATCACCGCTCCCCAGATATCAGTTATATTATACAGCAGTGACATCACCGCTCTCCAGATATCAGTTATATTATACAGCAGTGACATCACCGCTCTCCAGATATCAGTTATATTATACAGCAGAGACATCACCGCTCTCCAGATATCAGTTATATTACACAGCAGTGACATCACCGCTCTCCAGATATCAGTTATATTATACAGTGGTGATGTCACCGCTCTCCAGATATCAGGTATATTATACAGTGGTGATGTCACCGCTCTCCAGATATCAGTTATATTATACAGTGGTGATGTCACCGCTCTCCAGATATTGGGTATATTATACAGCAGTGACATCACCGCTCTCCAGATATCAGGTATATTATGCAGAGGTGATGTCACCGCTCTCCAGATATCAGTTATATTATACAGCGGTGACATCACCGCTCTCCAGATATCAGTTATATTATACAGCAGTGACATCACCGCTCTCCAGATATCAGTTATATTATACAGCAGTGACATCACCGCTCTCCAGATATCAGTTATATTATACAGAGGTGACATCACCGCTCCCCAGATATCAGTTATATTATACAGCAGTGACGTCACCGCTCTCCAGGTATCGGGTATATTATACAGCAGTGACATCACCGCTCTCCAGATATCAGTTATATTATACAGTGGTGATGTCACCGCTCTCCAGATATCAGTTATATTATACAGTGGTGATGTCACCGCTCTCCAGATATCGGGTATATTATACAGTGGTGATGTCACCGCTCTCCTGATATCAGGTATATTATACAGTGGTGATGTCACCGCTCTCCAGATATCAGGTATATTATACAGTGGTGATGTCACCGCTCTCCAGATATCAGTTATATTATACAGTGGTGATGTCACCGCTCTCCAGATATCAGTTATATTATACAGTGGTGATGTCACCGCTCTCCAGATATCGGGTATATTATACAGTGGTGACATCACCGCTCTCCAGATATCAGTTATATTATACAGCGGTGACATCACCGCTCTCCAGGTATCGGGTATATTATACAGCAGTGACATCACCGCTCTCCAGATATCAGTTATATTATACAGCGGTGACATCACCGCTCTCCAGATATCAGGTATATTATACAGTGGTGATGTCACCGCTCTCCAGATATCAGTTATATTATACAGCAGTGACATCACCGCTCTCCAGATATCAGTTATATTATACAGCAGTGACATCACCGCTCTCCAGATATCAGTTATATTATACAGCGGTGACATCACCGCTCTCCAGATATCGGGTATATTATACAGTGGTGATGTCACCGCTCTCCAGATATCAGTTATATTATACAGTGGTGATGTCACCGCTCTCCAGATATCAGTTATATTATACAGTGGTGATGTCACCGCTCTCCAGATGTCGGGTATATTATACAGTGGTGACATCACCGCTCTCCAGATATCAGTTATATTATACAGTGGTGATGTCACCGCTCTCCAGATATCGGGTATATTATACAGTGGTGATGTCACCGCTCTCCAGATATCAGTTATATTATACAGTGGTGATGTCACCGCTCTCCAGATATCGGGTATATTATACAGTGGTGATGTCACCGCTCTCCAGATATCAGTTATATTATACAGTGGTGATGTCACCGCTCTCCAGGTATCGGGTATATTATACAGTGGTGATGTCACCGCTCTCCAGATGTCGGGTATATTATACAGTGGTGACATCACCGCTCTCCAGATATCAGATATATTATACAGCAGAGACATCACCGCTCTCCAGATATCAGTTATATTATACAGCGGTGACATCACCGCTCCCCAGATATCTCTTATATTATACAGCAGTGACATCACCGCTCTCCAGATATCAGTTATATTATACAGCAGTGACATCACCGCTCTCCAGATATCAGTTATATTATACAGCGGTGATGTCACCGCTCTCCAGATATCAGTTATATTATACAGCGGTGACATCACCGCTCCCCAGATATCTCTTATATTATACAGCGGTGACATCACCGCTCTCCAGATATCAGTTATATTATACAGCAGTGACATCACCGCTCTCCAGATATCAGTTATATTATACAGTGGTGATGTCACCGCTCTCCAGATATCAGTTATATTATACAGTGGTGATGTCACCGCTCTCCAGATATCGGGTATATTATACAGTGGTGATGTCACCGCTCTCCAGATATCAGTTATATTATACAGTGGTGATGTCACCGCTCTCCAGATATCAGTTATATTATACAGTGGTGATGTCACCGCTCTCCAGATATCAGTTATATTATACAGTGGTGATGTCACCGCTCTCCAGGTATCGGGTATATTATACAGTGGTGATGTCACCGCTCTCCAGATATCAGTTATATTATACAGTGGTGATGTCACCGCTCTCCAGATATCGGGTATATTATACAGTGGTGATGTCACCGCTCTCCAGATATCAGGTATATTATACAGTGGTGATGTCACCGCTCTCCAGATATCGGGTATATTATACAGTGGTGATGTCACCGCTCTCCAGATATCAGGTATATTATACAGTGGTGATGTCACCGCTCTCCAGATATCAGTTATATTATACAGTGGTGACATCACCGCTCTCCAGGTATCGGGTATATTATACAGTGGCGATGTCACCGCTCTCCAGATATCGGGTATATTATACAGTGGTGATGTCACCGCTCTCCAGATATCGGGTATATTATACAGTGGTGATGTCACCGCTCTCCAGATATCAGTTATATTATACAGCAGTGACATCACCGCTCTCCAGATATCAGTTATATTATACAGCAGTGACATCACTGCTCTCCAGATATCAGTTATATTATACAGAGGTGACATCACCGCTCCCCAGATATCAGTTATATTATACAGCAGTGACATCACCGCTCTCCAGATATCGGGTATATTATACAGTGGTGATGTCACCGCTCTCCAGATATCAGTTATATTATACAGCAGTGACATCACCGCTCTCCAGATATCAGTTATATTATACAGCAGTGACATCACTGCTCTCCAGATATCAGTTATATTATACAGAGGTGACATCACCGCTCTCCAGATATCAGGTATATTATACAGCAGAGACATCACCGCTCTCCAGATATCAGTTATATTATACAGCAGTGACATCACCGCTCTCCAGATATCAGTTATATTATACAGCAGTGACATCACCGCTCTCCAGATATCGGGTATATTATACAGTGGTGATGTCACCGCTCTCCAGATATCAGTTATATTATACAGCAGTGACGTCACCGCTCTCCAGATATCGGGTATATTATACAGTGGTGACATCACCGCTCTCCAGATATCAGTTATATTATACAGCAGTGACGTCACCGCTCTCCAGATATCGGGTATATTATACAGTGGTGATGTCACCGCTCTCCAGATATCAGGTATATTATACAGTGGTGATGTCACCGCTCTCCAGATATCAGGTATATTATACAGTGGTGATGTCACCGCTCTCCAGATATCAGTTATATTATACAGTGGTGATGTCACCGCTCTCCAGATATCGGGTATATTATACAGTGGTGATGTCACCGCTCTCCAGATATCAGGTATATTATACAGTGGTGATGTCACCGCTCTCCAGATATCAGTTATATTATACAGTGGTGATGTCACCGCTCTCCAGATATCGGGTATATTATACAGTGGTGACATCACCGCTCTCCAGGTATCGGGTATATTATGCAGAGGTGATGTCACCGCTCTCCAGATATCAGTTATATTATACAGCGGTGATGTCACCGCTCTCCAGATATCAGTTATATTATACAGCAGTGACATCACCGCTCTCCAGATATCGGGTATATTATACAGTGGTGATGTCACCGCTCTCCAGATATCAGTTATATTATACAGCAGTGACATCACCGCTCTCCAGATATCAGTTATATTATACAGCAGTGACATCACCGCTCTCCAGATATCAGTTATATTATACAGCGGTGATGTCACCGCTCTCCAGATATCAGGTATATTATACAGTGGTGATGTCACCGCTCTCCAGATATCAGTTATATTATACAGTGGTGATGTCACCGCTCTCCAGATATCGGGTATATTATACAGTGGTGATGTCACCGCTCTCCAGATATCAGTTATATTATACAGCGGTGATGTCACCGCTCTCCAGATATCGGGTATATTATACAGTGGTGACATCACCGCTCTCCAGATATCGGGTATATTATACAGTGGTGATGTCACCGCTCTCCAGATGTCGGTTATATTATACAGCGGTGATGTCACCGCTCTCCAGATATCGGGTATATTATACAGTGGTGACATCACCGCTCTCCAGGTATCGGGTATATTATACAGTGGTGATGTCACCGCTCTCCAGATGTCGGTTATATTATACAGCGGTGATGTCACCGCTCTCCAGATATCGGGTATATTATACAGTGGTGACATCACCGCTCTCCAGATATCAGTTATATTATACAGTGGTGATGTCACCGCTCTCCAGATATCAGTTATATTATACGGTGGTGATGTCACCGCTCTCCAGGTATCGGGTATATTATACAGCGGTGACATCACCGCTCTCCAGATATCAGTTATATTATACAGCGGTGATGTCACCGCTCTCCAGATATCAGTTATATTATACAGTGGTGACATCACCGCTCTCCAGATATCAGTTATATTATACAGTGGTGATGTCACCGCTCTCCAGATATCGGGTATATTATACAGCGGTGACATCACCACTCTCCAGATATCAGTTATATTATACAGCGGTGATGTCACCGCTCGCCAGGTATCGGGTATATTATGCAGAGGTGATGTCACCGCTCTCCAGATATCAGTTATATTATACAGCGGTGATGTCACCGCTCTCCAGATATCGGGTATATTATACAGTGGTGATGTCACCGCTCTCCAGATATCAGTTATATTATACAGTGGTGATGTCACCGCTCTCCAGATATCAGTTATATTATACAGTGGTGATGTCACCGCTCTCCAGATGTCGGGTATATTATACAGTGGTGACATCACCGCTCTCCAGATATCAGTTATATTATACAGTGGTGATGTCACCGCTCTCCAGATATCGGGTATATTATACAGTGGTGATGTCACCGCTCTCCAGATATCAGTTATATTATACAGTGGTGATGTCACCGCTCTCCAGGTATCGGGTATATTATACAGTGGTGATGTCACCGCTCTCCAGATGTCGGGTATATTATACAGTGGTGACATCACCGCTCTCCAGATATCAGTTATATTATACAGCAGCGACATCACCGCTCTCCAGATATCAGTTATATTATACAGCAGTGACATCACCGCTCTCCAGATATCAGTTATATTATACAGCAGAGACATCACCGCTCTCCAGATATCAGTTATATTATACAGCAGTGACATCACCGCTCCCCAGATATCAGTTATATTATACAGCAGTGACATCACCGCTCTCCAGATATCTCTTATATTATACAGCAGTGACATCACCGCTCTCCAGATATCAGTTATATTATACAGCAGTGACATCACCGCTCCCCAGATATCAGTTATATTATACAGCAGTGACATCACCGCTCTCCAGATATCTCTTATATTATACAGCAGTGACATCACCGCTCTCCAGATATCAGTTATATTATACAGCAGTGACATCACCGCTCTCCAGATATCAGTTATATTATACAGCGGTGATGTCACCGCTCTCCAGATATCAGGTATATTATACAGTGGTGATGTCACCGCTCTCCAGATATCAGTTATATTATACAGTGGTGATGTCACCGCTCTCCAGATATCGGGTATATTATACAGTGGTGATGTCACCGCTCTCCAGATATCAGTTATATTATACAGTGGTGATGTCACCGCTCTCCAGATATCAGTTATATTATACAGTGGTGATGTCACCGCTCTCCAGATATCAGTTATATTATACAGTGGTGATGTCACCGCTCTCCAGATATCAGTTATATTATACAGTGGTGATGTCACCGCTCTCCAGGTATCGGGTATATTATACAGTGGTGATGTCACCGCTCTCCAGATATCAGTTATATTATACAGTGGTGATGTCACCGCTCTCCAGATATCGGGTATATTATACAGTGGTGATGTCACCGCTCTCCAGATATCGGGTATATTATACAGTGGTGATGTCACCGCTCTCCAGATATCAGTTATATTATACAGTGGTGACATCACCGCTCTCCAGGTATCGGGTATATTATGCAGAGGTGATGTCACCGCTCTCCAGATATCGGGTATATTATACAGTGGTGATGTCACCGCTCTCCAGATATCAGTTATATTATACAGCAGTGACATCACCGCTCTCCAGATATCAGTTATATTATACAGCAGTGACATCACTGCTCTCCAGATATCAGTTATATTATACAGAGGTGACATCACCGCTCCCCAGATATCAGTTATATTATACAGCAGAGACATCACCGCTCTCCAGATATCGGGTATATTATACAGTGGTGATGTCACCGCTCTCCAGATATCAGTTATATTATACAGCAGTGACATCACCGCTCTCCAGATATCAGTTATATTATACAGCAGTGACGTCACCGCTCTCCAGATATCGGGTATATTATACAGTGGTGATGTCACCGCTCTCCAGATATCAGGTATATTATACAGTGGTGATGTCACCGCTCTCCAGATATCAGGTATATTATACAGTGGTGATGTCACCGCTCTCCAGATATCAGTTATATTATACAGTGGTGATGTCACCGCTCTCCAGATATCGGGTATATTATACAGTGGTGATGTCACCGCTCTCCAGATATCAGGTATATTATACAGTGGTGATGTCACCGCTCTCCAGATATCAGTTATATTATACAGTGGTGATGTCACCGCTCTCCAGATATCGGGTATATTATACAGTGGTGACATCACCGCTCTCCAGGTATCGGGTATATTATGCAGAGGTGATGTCACCGCTCTCCAGATATCAGTTATATTATACAGCGGTGATGTCACCGCTCTCCAGATATCAGTTATATTATACAGCAGTGACATCACCGCTCTCCAGATATCGGGTATATTATACAGTGGTGATGTCACCGCTCTCCAGATATCAGTTATATTATACAGCAGTGACATCACCGCTCTCCAGATATCAGTTATATTATACAGCAGTGACATCACCGCTCTCCAGATATCAGTTATATTATACAGCGGTGATGTCACCGCTCTCCAGATATCAGGTATATTATACAGTGGTGATGTCACCGCTCTCCAGATATCAGTTATATTATACAGTGGTGATGTCACCGCTCTCCAGATATCGGGTATATTATACAGTGGTGATGTCACCGCTCTCCAGGTATCGGGTATATTATACAGTGGTGATGTCACCGCTCTCCAGGTATCGGGTATATTATACAGTGGTGATGTCACCGCTCTCCAGATGTCGGTTATATTATACAGCGGTGATGTCACCGCTCTCCAGATATCGGGTATATTATACAGTGGTGACATCACCGCTCTCCAGATATCGGGTATATTATACAGTGGTGATGTCACCGCTCTCCAGATGTCGGTTATATTATACAGCGGTGATGTCACCGCTCTCCAGATATCGGGTATATTATACAGTGGTGACATCACCGCTCTCCAGGTATCGGGTATATTATACAGTGGTGATGTCACCGCTCTCCAGATGTCGGTTATATTATACAGCGGTGATGTCACCGCTCTCCAGATATCGGGTATATTATACAGTGGTGACATCACCGCTCTCCAGATATCAGTTATATTATACAGTGGTGATGTCACCGCTCTCCAGATATCAGTTATATTATACGGTGGTGATGTCACCGCTCTCCAGGTATCGGGTATATTATACAGCAGTGACATCACCGCTCTCCAGATATCAGTTATATTATACAGTGGTGATGTCACCGCTCTCCAGATATCAGGTATATTATACAGCAGTGACATCACCGCTCTCCAGATATCAGTTATATTATACAGCAGTGACATCACCGCTCTCCAGATATCGGTTATATTATACAGTGGTGATGTCACCGCTCTCCAGATATCAGTTATATTATACAGTGGTGATGTCACCGCTCTCCAGATATCAGTTATATTATACAGTGGTGATGTCACCGCTCTCCATGTTTCGGGTATATTATACAGTGGTGATGTCACCGCTCTCCAGATATCAGTTATATTATACAGCAGTGACATCACCGCTCTCCAGATATCAGTTATATTATACAGTGGTGATGTCACCGCTCTCCAGATATCAGTTATATTATACAGCAGTGACATCACCGCTCTCCAGATATCAGTTATATTATACAGTGGTGATGTCACCGCTCTCCAGATATCAGTTATATTATACAGCAGTGACATCACCGCTCTCCAGATATCAGTTATATTATACAGTGGTGATGTCACCGCTCTCCAGGTATCGGGTATATTATACAGCGGTGACATCACCGCTCTCCAGATATCAGTTATATTATACAGTGGTGATGTCACCGCTCTCCAGGTATCGGGTATATTATACAGTGGTGATGTCACCGCTCTCCAGGTATCGGGTATATTATACAGTGGTGATGTCACCACTTTCCAGGTATCGGGTATATTATACAGCAGTGACATCACCGCTCTCCAGATATCAGTTATATTATACAGTGGTGATGTCACCGCTCTCCAGGTATCGGGTATATTATACAGTGGTGATGTCACCGCTCTCCAGGTATCGGGTATATTATACAGTGGTGATGTCACCGCTCTCCAGGTATCGGGTATATTATACAGTGGTGATGTCACCACTTTCCAGGTATCGGGTATATTATACAGCAGTGACATCACCGCTCTCCAGATATCAGTTATATTATACAGTGGTGATGTCACCGCTCTCCAGGTATCGGGTATATTATACAGTGGTGATGTCACCGCTCTCCAGGTATCGGGTATATTGTACAGTGGTGATGTCACCGCTCTCCAGGTGTCGGGTATATTATACAGTGGTGATGTCACCGCTCTCCAGATATCAGTTATATTATACAGTGGTGATGTCACCGCTCTCCAGGTATCGGGTATATTATACAGTGGTGATGTCACCGTTCTCCAGGTATCGGGTATATTATACAGTGGTGATGTCACCGCTCTCCAGGTATCGGGTATATTATACAGTGGTGATGTCACCGCTCTCCAGGTATCGGGTATATTATACAGCGGTGATGTCACCGCTCTCCAGGTATCGGGTATATTATACAGTGGTGATGTCACCGCTCTCCAGGTATCGGGTATATTATACAGTGGTGATGTCACCGCTCTCCAGGTATCGGGTATATTATACAGTGGTGATGTCACCGCTCTCCAGGTATCGGGTATATTATACAGTGGTGATGTCACCGCTCTCCAGGTATCGGGTATATTATACAGTGGTGATGTCACCGCTCTCCAGGTATCGGGTATATTATACAGTGGTGATGTCACCGCTCTCCAGGTATCGGGTATATTATACAGTGGTGATGTCACCGCTCTCCAGGTATCGGGTATATTATACAGAGGTGATGTCACCGCTCTCCAGGTATCGGGTATATTATACAGTGGTGATGTCACCGCTCTCCAGGTATCGGGTATATTATACAGTGGTGATGTCACCACTTTCCAGGTATCGGGTATATTATACAGCAGTGACATCACCGCTCTCCAGATATCAGTTATATTATACAGTGGTGATGTCACCGCTCTCCAGGTATCGGGTATATTATACAGTGGTGATGTCACCGCTCTCCAGGTATCGGGTATATTATACAGTGGTGATGTCACCGCTCTCCAGGTATCGGGTATATTATACAGTGGTGATGTCACCACTTTCCAGGTATCGGGTATATTATACAGCAGTGACATCACCGCTCTCCAGATATCAGTTATATTATACAGTGGTGATGTCACCGCTCTCCAGGTATCGGGTATATTGTACAGTGGTGATGTCACCGCTCTCCAGGTGTCGGGTATATTATACAGTGGTGATGTCACCGCTCTCCAGATATCAGTTATATTATACAGTGGTGATGTCACCGCTCTCCAGGTATCGGGTATATTATACAGTGGTGATGTCACCGTTCTCCAGGTATCGGGTATATTATACAGTGGTGATGTCACCGCTCTCCAGGTATCGGGTATATTATACAGTGGTGATGTCACCGCTCTCCAGGTATCGGGTATATTATACAGCGGTGATGTCACCGCTCTCCAGGTATCGGGTATATTATACAGTGGTGATGTCACCGCTCTCCAGGTATCGGGTATATTATACAGTGGTGATGTCACCGCTCTCCAGGTATCGGGTATATTATACAGTGGTGATGTCACCGCTCTCCAGGTATCGGGTATATTATACAGTGGTGATGTCACCGCTCTCCAGGTATCGGGTATATTATACAGTGGTGATGTCACCGCTCTCCAGATATCAGTTATATTATACAGTGGTGATGTCACCGCTCTCCAGGTATCGGGTATATTATACAGTGGTGATGTCACCGCTCTCCAGGTATCGGGTATATTATACAGAGGTGATGTCACCGCTCTCCAGGTATCGGGTATATTATACAGTGGTGATGTCACCGCTCTCCAGGTATCGGGTGTGCCGCTGTCTTGTCATGTGATTGGTTGCGCTGTGCGTCGTTGTGTTGGGGCTTATTCGCTCCTCTCTGTCTCAGTGTGAGGAGCAGAAGATCCCGGCCGCTCCTGGATTGGTCAAAGGTGAATTAAAGGAGGAAGAGGAGCTACAGGCGCAGGAGGAGGTAGGAGACGTATTCTACAGCTATTATAGATATAATAAGACCCCAGAGTACCCCGATAACAAACATCCTCTGCCCGTAAACACGTTGTGGCCCTTGAAGGACACCTGACAAGGATATACAGCGGAACCGGAAGTGTCCATCCACTATATAGACACATTCATGCTTTCCTCAGTATCGGACATGTGTCAGGGCAGGGGATCTGCTCTCTCCATACTGGGACGTGACCTCGTGGCTGCAGACCCCTGCCTGGCTGCAGACCCCTGCCAGGATGCCCCCGCCCGTATTGTCCCCTGTATTAGAGCATGGCTTCTCCATGTAGAAATGAGAGCACAAATAAGCACACACCCCTGGGTCAGAGGGGGTCTGGTCGCTGACGGCAGCCCCCCCTGGGTCAGAGTGGGTCCGGTATCTGACCTGAGATGAAGAGGGTGTTGGTGGCGGATTAAGGGATGAACGTGGTGCAGAGGGCGGTGGGTGGATCCGGGGATCATCCGATGATCTCTGCCTGATCTAACAATGTTATTTCTTTATTTTGCTGTGGAAAAGCTTCGTATCAGGACCCTAATGACGAGGATGGCAGCCATGGACCTAGAGCAGGTGAGTGCTGGGCAGAGGCTACGCAGGACGTGTGCCGTGCCGCACTGAGTGCTCCTCTACCTGCGCGGGGGCGGTATCTGAGGGGTGGGGTCATGTTGGGGGCGGAGCCGGTTATCAGGAAGCCCCATGTAATTGTACGGTGCCCTTTGTCCCTGCAGGGTCGGCTTACCGCCAGCATGGTCGGGCAGATCGTGGGCTTACAGTCACATGAGATAAAACAGATGGCGTCTGAATACGCGGAGAAGGTCGGTCCTGCTCTTCTTAGATGGTCCGTCACCTCGTCGCAGCGTTGACTCCCTGGGTCTTTCAGAAATCCGAGCTTAGCGCAGAGGAGCGAGCAGAGCACATGGGGCCGGTGCAGCAGCATCGCAGGAACGTGGCGTCTCTCAGCAAGCAGATCAGCCAGAAGACCAAGGTCCTGGAACAGGTACGCGAGATGGTCGCTGGGCACCTGGCTCCATCCAGAGTCCCCAACTGCGGGAATCATCGGGAGGAGGTTTATGGGCACAACAGTGACGGTGCCGCTACAGTGGGGTCACCCTGACATCCGGGCTGCTGCAGGCCTCAGTGTGGAGCTGACAAACAGCCCTCATATCTCAACTTCCCATGAATGTAAGAGACTTGGTTACATATCGCGGTGCAGTAGACTGTGGCATGAACAGATGGAGCGTCCATGACCGCGACTGTATGCGTTTCCCGCAGACTCCTCAGTGGCCGTCTTGTGACAGCGTGGCGCTGCGTGTTCCCCCGGACTTCTCCGGTGCCCGCCTTGTGACAGCGTGGCGCTGCGTGTTCCCCCGGACTTCTCCGGTGCCCGCCTTGTGACAGCGTGGTGCTGCGCGTTCCCCCGGACTTCTCCGGTGGCCGCCTTGTGACAGCGTGGTGCTGCGCGTTCCCCTGGACTTCTCCGGTGGCCGCCTTGTGACAGCTTGGTGCTGCGTGTTCCCCCGGACTCCTCGGTGGCCATCTTGTGACAGCGTGGCGCTGCGTGTTCCCCCGGACTCCTCGGTGGCCGTCTTGTGACAGCGTGGCGCTGCGTGTTCCCCCGGACTCCTCGGTGGCCGTCTTGTGACAGCGTGGCGCTGCGTGTTCCCCCGGACTCCTCGGTGGCCGTCTTGTGACAGCGTGGCGCTGCGTGTTCCCCCGGACTCCTCGGTGGCCGTCTTGTGACAGCGTGGCGCTGCGTGTTCCCCCGGACTCCTCGGTGGCCGTCTTGTGACAGCGTGGCGCTGCGTGTTCCCCCGGACTCCTCGGTGGCCGTCTTGTGACAGCGTGGCGCTGCGTGTTCCCCCGGACTCCTCGGTGGCCGTCTTGTGACAGCGTGGCGCTGCGTGTTCCCCCGGACTCCTCGGTGGCCGTCTTGTGACAGCGTGGCGCTGCGTGTTCCCCCGGACTCCTCGGTGGCCGTCTTGTGACAGCGTGGCGCTGCGTGTTCCCCCGGACTCCTCGGTGGCCGTCTTGTGACAGCGTGGCGCTGCGTGTTCCCCCGGACTCCTCGGTGGCCGTCTTGTGACAGCGTGGCGCTGCGTGTTCCCCCGGACTCCTCGGTGGCCGTCTTGTGACAGCGTGGCGCTGCGTGTTCCCCCGGACTCCTCGGTGGCCGTCTTGTGACAGCGTGGCGCTGCGTGTTCCCCCGGACTCCTCGGTGGCCGTCTTGTGACAGCGTGGCGCTGCGTGTTCCCCCGGACTCCTCGGTGGCCGTCTTGTGACAGCGTGGTGCTGCGTGTTCCCCCGGACTCCTCGGTGGCCGTCTTGTGACAGCGCGGCGCTGCGTGTTCCCCCGGACTCCTCGGTGGCCGTCTTGTGACAGCGTGGTGCTGCGTGTTCCCCCGGACTCCTCGGTGGCCGTCTTGTGACAGCGTGGTGCTGCGTGTTCCCCCGGACTCCTCGGTGGCCGTCTTGTGACAGCGTGGTGCTGCGTGTTCCCCCGGACTCCTCGGTGGCCGTCTTGTGACAGCGTGGTGCTGCGTGTTCCCCCGGACTCCTCGGTGGCCGTCTTGTGACAGCGTGGCGCTGCGTGTTCCCCTGGACTCCTCGGTGGCCATCTTGTTGCGTTTTTGAGTCCATTACGCTGCAGTTTCTTGTCTCTGATTTCAGTTAAAGGTTAAATCCTCAGAGCTGATGGTGGAACATGAAGAGGCAAAGAAGAAGCGATCAGAGGTGAGAGGACTCTCCTCCCCCAATCTCTCCCCTCCTCCCCATCCCCCCACAACCTGACTGCCGTGTCCGGGCCCTGCCCCCTCCCTCGACTGGTCTTTGCGTCCCCCTCGCTATCTTCCTCGCAGTCCCTGTTGCCCCTTTACCTCTGTTTCCTCCTACAGGTTACAAGTTTCAGTGAGAAGTTGGATGCGGAGATGTCTCAGCTGGAGGAGGAGGAAGGCACAGCGGATCCGGGGTGGGTGCAGTCTCTTGTATGGGTCTTGTGATGTGACAGTGGGGGATTATTGGGGGTGTCGGGGGTCCCGGTGTCGTGCCCCGCTGTGTGATGTCTGTGTGTCCAGCCTTCTGCAGGAGCTGCGTGCGCTGGTGGCTCTGAACGAGTCTCTGAAGTCTCAGGAGCAGCAGTTCCGGGCTCATTGCCGGGTGAGTCTCCACACACTGCCACGTCCCCTCTGGACCGCTGCCACAGTCACTTGTAATCCACCCCCTGCCGTCCACAGGAGGAGATGAGCCGTCTGCAGGAGAACATTGACACCCTCAAGGCTGAGACTGTGGAGAGCGGGGAGGAGAAGGTGCGGAGCCGGCGGCTGTGTGAGCAGCCCCTCGCTGTCTGGACGCCGCGGCTCTTAGGATCTCATCGTGTCTTGTGTTTTCAGGAGAGATCATCGTTGTTTGAGCAGCAGCACAGAGCGGAGCGTGAGAAGCTGCAGAAGATCCGGCTCCTGCTTGTGAGTGATGGCCGGACCCTGCCGGGACCTCCTAGGGGACCAGGTGTAGAGGATCCCTGCTACTGAGACGCGTCATCTTACCAGTCAACTATCTGCTGTTGTCCTGGGTGCTCATCCCCGTCTTCTGCTGCAGGCTCGGCCCTCTGTCTGTCGGGGCGAATGTCGCCGCGGGCTCGGCCCTCTGTCTGTCGGGGCGAATGTCGCCGCGGGCTCGGCCCTCTGTCTGTCGGGGCGAATGTCGCCGCGGGCTCGGCCCTCTGTCTGTCGGGGCGAATGTCGCCGCGGGCTCGGCCCTCTGTCTGTCGGGGCGAATGTCGCCGCGGGCTCGGCCTTCTGTCTGTCGGGGCGAATGTCGCCGCGGGCTCGGCCCTCTGTCTGTCGGGGCGAATGTCGCCGCGGGCTCGGCCCTCTGTCTGTCGGGGCGAATGTCGCCGCGGGCTCGGCCCTCTGTCTGTCGGGGCGAATGTCGCCGCGGGCTCGGCCCTCTGTCTGTCGGGGCGAATGTCGCCGCGGGCTCGGCCCTCTGTCTGTCGGGGCGAATGTCGCCGCGGGCTCGGCCCTCTGTCTGTCGGGGCGAATGTCGCCGCGGGCTCGGCCCTCTGTCTGTCGGGGCGAATGTCGCCGCGGGCTCGGCCCTCTGTCTGTCGGGGCGAATGTCGCCGCGGGCTCGGCCCTCTGTCTGTCGGGGCGAATGTCGCCGCGGGCTCGGCCCTCTGTCTGGGCGAATGTCGCCGCGGGCTCGGCCCTCTGTCGGGGCGAATGTCGCCGCGGGCTCGGCCCTCTGTCTGTCGGGGCGAATGTCGCCGCGGGCTCGGCCCTCTGTCTGTCGGGGCGAATGTCGCCGCGGGCTCGGCCCTCTGTCTATCGGGGCGAATGTCGCCGCGGGCTCATGACCGGGCCATTTTACGTTTTTGTCTCTTGCCAGAGCCATCAGTTTTTTATTTCTCTGTGGATATGGCGGTGTGAGGGCTTTTGCAGGACGAGTTGCACTTTTGAACGACCCCATTGGTTTTACCACATCGTGTACTGGAAAACGAGAGGAAAATTCCGTGTTCACTGAATGGTGAAACTGCGCTGCCATGCTGATCCTCCAGGTCATTATGAGCTCGTAGACTCCAATCATCTACAGCTTCTTTTTATTTAAAGTGGTGAAAAAAAATCCAAAGGGTTTTTTTTAAGCAAAGTCTCCATGTTCAGAGGCCCGCCGCGCCTCCATGTTCAGAGGCCCGCCGCGCCTCCATGTTCAGAGGCCCGCCGCGCCTCCATGTTCAGAGGCCCGCCGCGCCTCCATGTTCAGAGGCCCGCCGCGCCTCCATGTTCAGAGGCCCGCCGCGCCTCCATGTTCAGAGGCCCGCCGCGCCTCCATGTTCAGAGGCCCGCCGCGCCTCCATTTTTCGGGATCTGGGGGTCCGGTGAGGCTTATTTTTTGTGCGCTGAGCTGATGTTGTTATTGATACCATTTTGGGGTAGATCCGATGTTTTGATCGACTGTTTATTGCATTGTTGCGGTGACCAAAAAAGTTATTCTGGCGTTTTTATTTTTTTTCTCATTACGCCGTTTACTAATTGGATCAGCTCTTTATATATCTTGATAGATCGGGCGAGTCTGAACGCGGCGATACCAAGTGTGTGTGTGTGCGTGTGTGTGTGTATATATATATATAATGTATATATGTGTGTGTGTGTGTATATATATAATGTATATATGTGTGTGTGTGTGTGTGTGTGTATATATATAATGTATATATGTGTGTGTGTATATATACAGTTATATGAAAAAGTTTGGGCACCCCTATTAATCTTAAGTTTAATGTTTTATAAAAATTGGTGTTTTTGCAGCAGCTCTTTCAGTTTGATATATGTAATAACTGTTGGACACAGTAATGTTTCTGCCTTGAAATGAGGTTTATTGTACTAACAGAAAATGTGCAATCTGCATTCAAACAAAATTTGACAAGTGCATAAGTATGGGCACCCTTATCATTTTCTTGTTTTAAATCCTCATACCTACTTTTTACTGACTTACTAAAGCACTTTTTTTGGTTTTGTAACCTCATTTAGCTTTGAACTTCATAGCCAGGTGTATGCAATCATGAGAAAAGCTACTTAAAGTGGCCACTTGCAAGTTGTTCTCCTGTTTGATTCTCCTCTGAAGAGTGGCATCATGGGCTCCTCAAAA